>NC_083626.1:26436607-26480523 GCF_963584025.1 Labrus mixtus
TAACAATCCGCGACGAAGAGTGGGGTTTATCTTGTTCCTGGGTTTCTTTATTCCCCCCGCGTTTTCTTCTTATTCTTCTTCGCTCGGTCGGTCCTCTCGGGGAGGGGGCAAGGCACTTGTAAATGTTTTTCTAGAGGCTCTATCCGCTCCGTCGTTTCGGGTTTACCGTTGTCTATATCTGTTTTGTTTTTTTTAAATCGCCGAGCAGCCCCCCTCTCCCGTCGCTGCGAAGTCTTCACTCTTGCACCAACAACATGGAGAATCCAGGCGAGAGAAGGAAAACAACCGAGGAAATGGGGCAAGGGAGGGCGGTTTCAAGCCCCCCCCTTACTACAGATAAACAACATCGCCAGAAAGGCCCGAGAGAGCGACGAAAAAAGCCGAGAATCACTCGCTATGGTCGTTTTTGACCGAGTAAATCGGATTTCTGTGCGCGGTTAGATACAAAATACGAGTTTTGTTGTTATCCGGGGTATTGTTTTTCTACGGTTGGGACTCCGCGGGCGCCTTGAAACCGTGTCTGCTCCCGGATTGGACGCCCAGGAGGAGAGGGGCGTGGTTAAGGCATTCCTCCCCGCTCTGCGCGCTCCGCAGCGGACACATTCCAGCGCTGCTCGTACAAATGAGCTCACATTGTTTGTAAAATTATATTTAAATATGAACAAAAATATATTATTTGCGGCTTAATATCATACCAATAAAGAGAAACTAAGTCTTATATGTCATTGATAATTAATTGTACGGTAGAACGTAATTTTCTAGTTTATTTTTTAAATATATTATCGTCCACAAATGTAATTAATTATATCTTTTGTACAATGCTTTCATGTCTTTTGGGCTTTTTCACTTATAGAAATGTATCAAACCGAATGGAGATTATAGTCTAACACATTGCAGGTCAAAATACGGTAATTTTAGCTCACAAAATACTTTATCCTTGCTCATACTGTTTAGTATTTTATAAGCTTGTGCAAACATCTTAAGTTTCCAACCATTTTTACAAGACAAAAATAAGATTTTTTTCCCTGTAAAATTCTAATAACGTAACATGTGATTACTTTAATAAGCAGAAAGCACTGAATTGTAAATAAAATGCAAATTACAGGATAGTTAAAAGCACACAACATTTAATAAAGTGCATTTCTAATGAGGTATTGTTTATGATATAGATAGTATTATAGTATACCTTTAAAGTGTGTAGTAGTTCAGCAGATGTTTCCAGTTCCCCTAGATCTGAAGGACCCCTATGTCTCCATATCAGATGAATTGAGTTTCTCCATGCAGGGATAAATGCTAGCTGTCCCTCAGTACTTTATGAGGGTAACAGAGGGCAGAGTGAAACCAATGACCCAGGCTCCTTTCACTTTCTCCCTCCCTTTCCTTCTCTTTTCTCACAGTAAAGAGTAAAATGAAACTAACTTGTTTTGCCCGAAAGAACTGCAGGGGGATTTTACTATGTGCAAAAAAAAAAAGGAACATTTTTCTGCAACAACAGCTTGAAAGCAGTTTTTTTACCATGAGACGGCCGGTCATAAACATTGCATGATGATTGCATCATGCAGAAATATCTTTATATTGAATCAAAACTGAGCAGGCTTTATAGGTTGTTGTTGTTTAGTTCTGATTCTGGTGTTTAAACAGGACAAATAACACACAAACAGTTTCTGTTTATATTGTATTTAATTAAGATAAGTTGTTTTCAGCTGCAGAGAAGTTTGGAGTATTTTACTATAATTTTTTTTACCACACTGAGTATAGTAATTTTCTTTCAGCCAGAACTAAAACTCATTTGTTTCACCTTGTTTAAATAAATAGAAGTGGGTTTGACATCATGTTAGGCAGTGTGGTTTCACCAGTGGGTCTTCAGATATTTATATTTACAGCAATGGAGCCTCTGCAGCACCTCCTCGTCCGCTGAGAGTCCAGAAACCTCCCAGTAAATCACAATGATCGACTGTTATGTGGAATTCACCAACAGGGGATATTCAAGGACATATATGAATGACAAAGAAAACAAGAAAAAAGCAGACATCCATAAGCTAAAGAAAACAGAACAAAAACGATTAAATTAACTTGTTTGATTAGGGAAAAAAAGTTGAAATAACTCAAGTCGACCCATTGCAAACACATGTGGGACCATTACGCCACAAGCTCAGCCAGTGCCCGCAGTGGCCACAATGCAAGACATAAACAAGAACGGCCAGGCTGTTTGCATTCCTGGTGTCGGACATTTTCAGGCAGCACTGACAGATCCGTGTAAAAATATATACAGAATAAGAAGTATGGACCGCACAGCTGGAAAATGTCATGTGGTTTTCAGCTGATGCCTCTGTTTACCGGATCAAACTTGAAATTCATTATCTCTGCCCTCGTCCTTCATGCTGCACATTCATTCTAACAGTGAGAAGGGGCCAAACGGTGCTGAGGCCCTGCTGCTGAGCGTTCAGGGTCCTGTTGCAGTCTCATCCCCTGGGAGAGAAACTGCTCCAAAACATGTGACTTCAAAACATCAGCTACAAGTTAACGCTCCAACGTCCATCCTTCAGCGACCTACAGAACTAATGCACAGGCACGTTAAAGCAACACGAGGTAAGATTGGGAGGGGGGATAAATCACAAGCTGAGGACGTTTCAAATCTCAAGAGGTGAAGTTCAAGAGAAGAGGAAGAAAAGTTGAAATGTGACTGTTTTTAAATGATCCTGACAAACAATTCACTGTAGATCCATAACGTAGTTTATTGCTTGTTCAGTGGAACTGTTTGTTTACAACTCGATAGCACACTTAATGATTGATTTCTTTAATTACGGGTTCATTATATAAGCAGGTTCAGGGAACACCGCAGCAACAAAACAAACACGATTGCCTTCAGCTATAACAAATGTAGCGAGGATGTTTTGCAGAACAAACAATCAGCAGCTCAGTCTTGTGACACTGAGCTATAAGGTTGTTAAAATGTTCAATTCTTCAAAACATAACAATACTTTCTGATACCACATGCTTTTATGCAATACCTCAGTACCTCAGCTTTAAAAAAAAAAAGCGAATCTATTTCAGAAGACAGGTGCATTAGAGAGGAGGGGATCCATCAAAAATATCAAGTAAATACCTGCACACTGTCTTAATTGTGTCAGTGCAGATCTGTGCTAAAATATTTGTACAATATGACACAAAAACAAGGCCCATGAATATTTCAGTGTAGGTGTTTGCTTGCAATTCTTTGATAGTTAAAAACAAGAAATGACCCCATTATAGGATGCACAGGACTTCTATTGCAGTTGCCCTAGTATCAGAATCATTCGATTATTACTGGTATCGTATCGAAGTTTAAAATTCTGGTAGCATGACGACGATGGCACATATGGAAAAAACAAAATAATGTTCATCATGTTTAGAAACAAACATCAGAAATATAAGGTTGCGAAATATTCTCCACAAAACTGCTCAAGTTGTTCCAAGTTTCACCGCACATTTCATAAAGATGCGCTGATGTTGACATACACAGCACAAACACAGTCAAGTTAACTTCTCTCTCACACACACACACACACACACACACACACACACACAAACACAAACACAAACACACTGCGTCCATCAGATGTTGTGTTTCTATTTCTACATTTCACACCTGGGAATTCTCAGTGTCTACTTACAGCCTCATGCACTCTGCCATGCATTAGCCACATCCACTCATGTTGGTGACAAACTAGCTGTTGAAATGTTCTTGCAGCATCTGAGCCTCATGTAGGGCTGGGACTGTAGGGTCTACAGTCATGTGATTTGCTGGAAGGGGCCACCCCCCTCCTCCCCCTCCTCCTCCCCTACCCTCCCACCTCGCAGGCCTGCCCCTGAGTGGCCTCTGCTTAGGCTGTGTTTCCAGGAAAGGGGCCTACTGGACAGGCTGTGAGGCCTAGGCAGGGAGACATTGGCTCATTGAGAAAAACAAAAACAGAGAGGGGCGGTGGGAAGACTCTCCCCTCTTACATAACTCTCCCTCTATAGACAGGCAGGGAGAGAGAGAGAGAGAGAGAGAGAGAAAAAAAGTTCCCCGCCACAATGTAAAGAAAAACCTGTCCATCCGCCTCTCCTCGTCTTTCAGAGGCTGAAGCACTTCAGGTCTGGAATTTGAGCAACACTGAAACCAGCAGTGCTTTTTTCACTCGTAGTTACACAATAGTTGCAGCTCCTCAAGACATACCAGCACCACTGGCATGTCACACAGCGACAGCAGACACACTTAAATGTACGTGCTGCTAAGTCGTAAACTAGTGCTCATTTAATTTAGTTTTCTTTTTTACAGAATAAAAAATGTTGTTTCCACGCAGCAGTAGTAACAGACAAATGTGATGTAACACACCGTGTTATTTAATGTGTTATGTTCTGGTGTTGGAGAGGCATTTACTCTATCTGAGGAGAGTCATATGTGGCCTGCAATGCCCCCTTGTGGCCAAAAGAGAAACTGCAGGTGGATATTGCAGGGTTATGCAAAAATAAAAATGAATTCATGAACTGAAATAAAAAGGCCACAAGGGGCATTCAAAGACCTGAAATATGATTTATATAAGATCATATTTACACACTTAGGTAGTTTATTATGTGTACAACCGACACTGTTTCTACGGCAACTGCAGCTGCAAGAAGCCTCACTGACTCGTAATGGACGTGTGTTGATTTGAAACTAACCTGGTGATCCAGGATCAGTTTGCAGGGATTTAATTTATTAACTCTTATTACTGCTGTTACCATTTAACTCCTGCTAAATGAATAAATACTCCTGAGTTGCTGCCAATATTTCTCATTTATATAACATTGATGCCATGGTAGAAAAATGATCTCATGCATCTTAATGAAAACTGATTTTTTAATTTGGTGATTTATTTGATCTTTTTTTTATCTTTTCACATATACGTAGCTAATTTGTCTCAGTGATTATCACCTCTTTTTGTGATTTCATCTCCTAAATCTGTTTGTTATTTTGATCTAAAAGGTGCAATATGAGTAAACGTTATCATTATCGTCGGAGTATTAAAGCATCTTCAGGAAATCGTGTAGATAAGGAGTGGTTTGTTTTGCACGGTGAGACGACATTCATACTCATATTTAGGGAAGATAAAATTTTTGTATTAATATATTTTTTTCTCAAGTTAACTGGATGTTGTTTTGGGCCATTTTTTTTGCATTTATCAGATAAGACAATTGAAGAGAGACAGGACATGCCGGGAGTAGAGAGGGGGGGTGACATGCAGCAAAGGGCTGAGGTCGGATTCGAAACCCACAGCTGCTGCGACGAGGACTATAGCCTCTGCACATGGGACGCACGACATAACCACTGGGCTATCACTGGATGTTCATTCGTATGATGTATCTGCGGTTGTACGGTCCACTTTGTAATGCTCAGAAGGTAGAGCAGGTTATCCCCTCATGATAAGATCAGGGTTCAATCCCCTCCCCCCCTCCTCTGAAGACACTCTGGTGTGGTATCTTGCAGCCATTACTGTGAGTCACAGTGTCAGTAATAAACAGATGAACACAGTTCTGTAAATTAAAAAGTCCTGACTTATGTTTGAGTGAATAAAAAAACAGATTTAGGAACTTGTGTAAAAACTGAGGTATCTGTTAAATAACACCTTCACATATAGACATTGAACCTGCACACCATAGTGAACACTGGCTGTGTCATTTGTAAATGTTAGGATAGGTGGACTGATTTATGAAGTTTGTGGTCAGCGTTCTTTTGTCCTACTGTCCAGGTGGTCATTGAAGTAGCCGTCGTCTTTTCTTCTTCTTTGCTCACATCTCAAGTTTACATTGAACACCAGAAGCAGTCAGCGTTTTCAGGCTGCCATGTCACCTGAAAAAAGTCCTGACTCACACTCGAGGTGACAACAAGAAAAGAAAACAGTTCCATCCAGTTGTTCACAGCTTCACCTTTGAATCGAGGCGTCCTCTGATTCAGGAGTCAAACTCCGGCTCCTGCTGGATCAGGACGGACGTGTCGGTGCCTTTCCTCCGGCTCGGATCCAGCCAGGAAACTCCCTGAGCTATGAGGCACAACCACACCTGCAGCACGGACAGACAAAGACAGATTAATAAGGAATCAGTCGAAAACAGAATCAGGTGAAGGTTGCATATAAACCTCTTTGAACCAGCAGGAATGAAAGCAGGGTTTTTGTTTTTACACTTTGCTTATTGGTATTAAAGGCTAAACAAGCTAAATATGTAAAGTTTAGATTTTATATTTCTTGAGTATGACGCTGCTGGAATATGTTTTTTATTACTCAGTGGAACAAAGTTCATCCCACAGCAGACTGTGTGCAGAGAGAGAGAGCCGCTCCCACGCGACCTAATGTTACCTACCAAATATCCCACAAATGTCAGGTATGCTATGGAGAGGAACGCCGCCAGCACGTACAGCCACACACTGTTCAGAGCGGCCACATAGACCACCACGAAGTACATGTTGATGCAGCACACCATGAGCACCACGAGGCCTCCTCCGATCTTAAACACTCTGCAGGGACAACGAGAGAACAGACGTTTGTTAAAAAAGTTGGATTAAATTATGATTTGTTTTGTTGGGGGTGTGTTTAGACTTTGATGAACTCACAGTCCATTGGAAAACTCCTCCATGAGAGACGGTAAACTGGTGAAGGTGAGGATGGGAATGAGGGCGAACGGCAACTGTGAGACAAGAAAGAAAAAAAAAAAAAGAGAGAGAGAGAGAGAGCATGCATCATTGGGAAATGTGTTTCATGCTACTCACTGAGAAATCAGCAATGAAAAGGAATTTCAAGTTAATTCAAACTTAATTATGTGTGTTAGAAATGTCTGTCCCGTCTGACCTGCATACTCTGCAGCACGTTGAGGAAGTCGTTCATGCCGGTCAGGTGCTGCAGGTCCTGGAAGATGGCGACCAGCAGGGTGGGCGCGATGGCGAGGGAGCGGGTCAACAATACCCGAGCAAAGCGTGACCAGCGAAGGTTCAAGAAACCCTGAAGGAGGAAACAAAAGACTTCACCGAGGAACCACTTTAATTAAAACTATTCAGACCATGAAACCCCGTCAGCACAAGACAGCAAGTGAAATTTGTCCCATGATGTTTTTGTGTCGTGCAGGGTCTTCTCTCCTCCACTGACCTCCATGACGAACTGGCCCGAGTACGTTCCCGTCATCGTGGAGCTCTGACCAGCTGCAAGGATCCCCACGGCCCAGATGTAGAGCGCTGCTGGGCCGAAGAAGCAGCCCAGCACCACGCCCTGCAAACAGACGCACAAACACAACAAACACAACAATCACAACCTCAGCAGCTGCCTATCAGTCACCAGAAAACAGGAATGACCTCACAGGGCTTCAACAACAACACAATCAGGACTTAACTGAGCGAAGGGGAAGAGCATCCTGAGAGAAAAAATACTGCACAAACCATCATTTAATCTTAGCTAATGATGACATTTGACATTAATCTGCAGTTCACATCTATTACTCATCTTTACTCCATCTTCCAGGAGGTGGATATGACATATAGTCACATGAATAATCTGTGCTGTAACATTCACTCCATGAAAGATAAGCTCTTGATCAAGTTTGAAAACGCTCTGTCCAAGCCAAAACTAAGGACACACGTACAGATCAAAAATCATTTTATGCCCGAGTTATATGTAACGTGTCGTTTATCTAGAAGCCAAAGATCCTCGGTCGCACAGTTAAGATCTGGTATTCTCCCTCTGGCCGTTGAGGTCGCTCGATTCAAAAATATTCCAGTAGAAAACAGACTTTGCGAGATGTGCGAAATGGACGAAGTTGAGACAGAGTCTTATTTTCTTTTGCAGAAGAGAGAATTATTGTTTCATGAAGTAAAATCAGAAATATTGGGGCGGACAGATGTGCAGAAACTGGAATGGCTGTTTAAGTTTGATGTGTTTTTAAACTTCGCTAATTTAGTTTCAAAAGCTTTGAAAAGAAGACGGGATGTTCTGTTTATTTAGTTTGACTTCTTACTTTCTCTTTTTGTTTCTTGAGAATGAATATAGCTTACCTAGAGCACTCTGATCCGGGAACGTTTTTCATTTATGGTGTCATGTAACTAAACTAAACTCTATTAAGTGTTTTAGCCTCTTTCAGCTGGTTGTTTTGGTGGATATCAAACAGCTGACGGACAAAAATAGCAAGATGCCGGAAATCATAGAGGAGAATTTCACAACTCTTTATTTTGATAATGCTCTCCCATCCTCTCTCCTGCGTCCACACTTCCTCTGCTAGGATCTCTGCACTGGTCTTTATTAAAAAGCATCAGATAGCCCAGAGGATCATCTCGGCTTAGCAGGACCTTGTAAATATTTCTCAGTGTATGTTGATGGTAGGTGATGGTTCTGTTCTTGTAGCGCAGCATGTCAGTGAGAAATATGGCAAGCCAATAAGATCCTACAACAACAACATATTCAGTGTTAGTAGTTTATATTTAGGTTATTTATCAGTTAGTTAAAGGTCTCCTTTTGCAGCCAATTGCATCAGGATTTCACCATTTGAACACATTTATCCTATGCCGCCTTGTGGCCAGTAGAGGGCAGCGTAAGGCATTTGTTAAACGTCACACATACAAGAAACATTAAGGACAATCAACCGGTTCTACAGTTGGTTCAAGTTGAACTCTAACTTTGTTTTCATGGGTATGAGATATCAAATGAAATGTAATTCATTCAGCGTACCTGAAACTGCTTTTCCTCATTTCAAGAGAACAGATAGTGTTGTGGTCAAGACCACACTGACCGAGTCCAAGACAAGACCAAGCCCATAAATAACAATGAATTCATTGTTTGTTGTTTTTGTATTTTTCAGACAAAATCACACTCAGACAATATGTGAGTGTGAAGAAGATGCTTCTACACCCTGAAGCATCTTCCTCCAACACCTTCAATCTACTTTTAAAAAAGATTAAAAGAGACCAACTCTCCCAGACACAGATCCTCCTTCAGGAGCAGCGTACCTGAAAGTCCTTTTTCCTCATTTCAAGACGCACTTTGGGAACAGATAACTGGTGTTAACCGAGACCAAGACATACCCAAAACCAGAATGCTCAGAGATCGAGTCAACACCAGGACCAAGGCGGGGTGAGACAGAGAAAAGACCAAGTCCATAATTAACAATGAAAAATCCTCTTCTTGTGTGCAGCAGACGTGTCACTCACGGTAACACCGGGAAGAAAAAAAAAATCTAATCATGAATGAATTGAAGTTATTTGTGTTATTTTAAACTTTTTCTCTGCACTGTAATTATTATTATTTATTATTTATTTAAACTCTTTTAATTTATTTACTTTTCTTTTTTTATTTAAATCAATTTCAATTGAATTATTTTTATTTGAACATATTTTCAGATTTAATAATTTCAGTGATTTTTTAAATTTTCTATTGTAATGTTTATTTTCTTTCCTCTGTCATGATGCTTTTTGATGTCTTGTGTGAAGCACTTTGAATTGTCTTGTTGTTGAAATGTGCTGTATAAATAAACTTGCCTTGCCTTTTAGAAAGAGGATTTTAATTTCTCATCAAAGTGATGAGAAATTGATGAGACTCTCAGTGGTGGTCTTGATTTAAAATCTGGAGTCCGCCCGATCTGAGACCGAGACAAGACAGAGTAAAAATGCTTTCCATTGCAAGATCTTCAAAAAGTGGTTTTGAGACCAGGACCGATTTCAAGTACTACAACACTACAGAGTCCATTTACCATTTAAATAAGGACATGCCGATGATTTCCTCTACGCTTAGACAAAGCAGGCCAGTTGACTCCATCACACAGAGTACAAAGATGAGTCAGGGTCCTGAGATTTGTTATGAAAGGAGACCTGTGCACAAACCTCGGCGCTGCATGGGAAGTGTAGAATCTGCCGTTTTAAAAGCCTAACATGTTAAAAAGTAAACTTATCTCCGGCTCATTCATAAAATCTGTCCCTGACTTTCAGATCAGAACAGTGCTGTGGTAAAGTGTCAGACTCTGAGCTTTAATCCAAACTTACCCCTTTATAGATGTCCACAGTGAGAGTTTGATTGTCCTGAGGGAAGAGGTGGGAATGAGGACTTCCTGTTTCATTGCACACCGTGTACTGGGGGGAAAAGGAGACAAACACATCTGTAGCAGAGCAAGCCAAAGAAAAAAACACACACCTTCTTTAAATCAGGCATCAGTTTAATTTACTACCCTCTTAAGTCACTAAGGACAAAAATGTCCACTTCCAATAAACTGCTATAAAAAAGAACAAATTGATATTTTTTTCAACTTTTTTCTGCATACATCTCTTAAACAACTTCAGCCCTGCTCAAAACTATCAAACATTCAATCATTTTTAGGAATTTAACCCTTAAATGCCAGTTTGATTACTTGATGTCACTGTTGTTATTCATAAAAAATAAAAAAAATTAGTTATTTTCCATTTTACAAATATTTGGTGGCTGGGGGATTTTTTTTTTAATCAGTCTTGGATATGTCAAAGATTACCCAAAATATTGAATTTGATGCATTGTTAGTTTTTGTGGAGCATCAAATTTAAAATGTAGTTCCCTGTTTGGACATTGGAGGGCGAAAATGTCCAATTTACAAAAACTGCTATAAAAATAGAACAGATATTTTTTTCTACTTTTTTTTTTTGCATAAATCTCTTAAATAACTCCAGCCCTGCTCAAAACTATAAAATGTTGAATAATTATCAGGAATTTAACCCTTTAAATGGAAAATAACAAATTTTTGTGTTTTTTTTCATAAATAACAACAGTGACATCATGTAATCAAACTGGCATTTAAAGGGTTAAATTCCTAAAAATGATTGAATGTTTGGTAGTTTTGAGCAGGGCTGAAGTTGTTTAAGAGATTTATGCAGAAAAAAGTAGAAAAAAAATATCAATCTGTTCAATTTTTATATCAGTTTTTTGTAAGTGGACATTTTTGTCCTGAGTGATTTAAGAAATGACACAGAAGAAACGCAGACAAAATGATGACCAGATGAAGAGGTCAAATTTGACCAAATGGACAAAAATGTCCAGAGTGATGCATGAGGGTTAAATCAGGCTTGAAAATGTTTCTGATGTTAAGACGATTGGAGCTGCAGCCGAGACACTCACCACCTCTTGGTTTGTGCGTCCGTAGAAAGCTTCGGCGAAAACCGCGACGACAAACACGTTGATGAGGAAAGACAGGAAGAGCGCGACGGTGGACTCGATGAAGAAGTATTTGTTGGCTTCTCTGACTTCTTTCTTGTTTGTTCGATCCACTTCTCGAGACTGTTTGAGAGATTTTTCACACTTAGTGTTTTGATTATTTCGCAAAGCTGATTAAATTAAATTAAAGTTGTAACTCACCTTGACGAGAGCGGAGTGGAGGTAAATGTTGTGAGGCATGATGACGGCTCCCACGATGCCCACAGCCTGACCCATCTGAACGGGTCCGCAGCCCTCGCAGGACGGAATGAACATCCCCTTTAAGACCTCGCCTTGATCCGGGCTCACCGTCACATACTGAGAGGAGAGGAGGCAGAGCGTGTGTGAACATTTAGTCTTCCAGAATGAGACGGAGTCAGTCTCCGTTTGGATGCAAAAAGCTGGGTCAGAAAAGAGTTCCTTCTTTTCTTCTTCAAAGTTATTTTTATTGAATTTATGGATAATTACACACATTGACACAAACAGATCCCACCCCTTGCTGTCACTCACGTATAAAGACTCTTTCACTATCTTGCCATATCCTGTTGACGGCTAAGATGAAAGACGGTGAAAAATAAATATACAAAAATAAGTATTAATAATAATATTCTGATGTATAGATAAGGTGGAATAAAAAAATAAAATGAATAAAAGTTCCTTCTTTTAAGATTCTCTTTAAGATTTGTTTTTGGTCACACGCTCACACTGATGTGCAGTGACTGTTCTGCAGCGCCATACTATAAAACACACCCACATTGGGACGCCATGACGGTTCAGAATTAGACAAACATTCATGCCTTTAAGTTTTACTTTCAGATCCATGACAGCTCCTCGTCTCAAGAACTTAAGTGATCGAGTTGCAAGATCGAACACAAGTCAGGAACGCGTCATCAGATCACTCTGGCGAGCATTAACCCAAAAAAACGGATTACAAAAACAGCTGAGGTCAGAGGTCGTTCTTTCACACACACACCAAAACTCTGGGATGAGGTCGTACATTACATCAGGACAACAAGCTCAGAGATGCATTTTAAAGCAGGCAAACAGAGTCCCCATCTCTGATTGTCTGTGTTGTTGTTAAGTCTGATGTTGATCTTTGTTTTTTTTTGTTTTTTGAGCTGCAGAACAGGAACCTTCTGTAAACCAGTTTGAACTGAGTCAGGCCCGTTTAACTGTAACGCTTGTGATGCTGCTTTTTCATCCTTAACTGGATAATAAATGAAGAGAAATGTGTCAGAGTGTGTTTGTATGTTGATGCACTGCATGTCTTAAAGCTCCTGTTTAGGGATTAATAGATAAATAAATAAACTGGTTCATTATTAAAGTTGAGCTGGCCTCACTTTTCTTTTTAAAGATTTTATTTTTGGGCTTTGTGGGCTCTTATTTGAGAGATAGGACAGCGGAAAGAGTCAGAATTGAGAGAGAGAGAGAGAGTGGGGAAGACATTCAGGAAGGGGGCCACAGGTCGGACTTGAACCCGGGGTCGCCCGCTTGGAAGACCACAGCCTCCGTACATGGGCCGTGCGCACCAACCACTGCGCCACCAGCGGCCCCGCCTCACTTTTAATCTCTTCTTAAACAAACTGCTGTGATTCCCACCTGAGCCTGTGTGTCTTTGACTTTATCCAACATTACTCCTCAGTCAGATTTAATTAGACGCTGACTGAAGCAGGTCACAGAAACACGAAGTCAAACCTGTTTAACATGCATGTGGATTTTTAAAGTTCGTACCTCATATCCAAAGGTGACGGCCATGACGGTGATGAGGACGCCGAAGAAAGCTTCCAGCTTCCTCAAACCTGCGCGGGGATTAACGAGGAGGCGTTTGATTTGTTGCTGTTGTTATGAAGACAAATTAAATTGTAAAATGAGTACGAGACTAAAAACCTACCGTATTTATCCAAGAAGAGGAAGACAAATGTGTCGATGATGGTGATGAGGACCCCACCCCACAAGGGAATCCTACACACACACACACACACACACACACACACACACACACACACACACACAAAAAGCACATTTAAACACTCATGTAGAGGGCGACTGTACAAATCTGAGGTAACTGATTCTTTCTTTCAACTCAAATTTCTACCTCCACTCCACATTTTCTGAGACAGACTTTGAACAATTCAGGATTTTTGGATGCAAAACAGACAAATAGTTTGTAAAATATGATGTTTTATCTCCCCTACAGTTTGTCAGAACTGATTTAAGAGGATTAATCTGGACGTGTTTTCCTTTGTTTGATAGTGAAAGAGAAGGGGAGGAGGGGGGGGAAAGGCAGAAGAACGAGGGGATGTCTTGCAGCCGTTGATGAGAATGAGCCCGGGGCTGCTGTGACAAAGATCACGGGTCGCCCTCCGCATGAATTATCAAACACTTCCATAAACCCGGCATTCGCTGCATAAACGTTGTGTGTGTGCTCTCCATCACCTGCCGGCAGAGAGGAGGCTGAAAGCGATGGCGCAGCCGATGACTTCCTGCATGTCTGAGCCGATGATGGCGAGCTCCACCATCAACCACAGGATGATCCGAGGCACCTGGGAAGACAAACAGGTGAGCGTCATGTGATACTACGTATGTGCAGCATTTAAGTAAAAATAAATCAACCTCAACTATGAAGCGGTCAGACACAGTTACAAAGAAATAAATATCTGTGAGGAGGAGGGTCTGTTTACAAATCAAAAAACACATTTTCATGAAATTAGAAGAGTTTAGAAAAACAGCCCCATAGTCACCTTTGTGAAGAAGCTTTAATAAAGGTTATATAACTTATATAGGTGAGGTTTGAGTAGCTACTTTAGCTTAAAGAGTAACTTTCCAAACCCTTAAAAAACAAACACACAATCCTTTAAAATCACAACATTTAGAGAAAGACAGAAGAAGAAGAAGAAGAAGAAGAAGAAGAAGACATATTTAGAGTAAAACGAACGATATTTGATCCTGAACTGTGACGGGGTTAGAAGTGAAAGTGACATAAAACAGACTTCTTTAAGTGAAGTGTCCAGAATAAGTGATGAATTAATGAAAAGAAAATGCTGATTTGCATTTCATGGAGTGGACTTTTGGCCTCGGTGGAGGCGTGCAGCGAGTGTCCGTTGTAGTTTAACACAAACAGAGTTTTCCATAAGAATGTATTCTTGACCTTTGGGACATTTTTACAGCCGACGTACGACTTTGATTTTACTGGATTTTAACGTGTACATTTAGTGCAACAAAATAAAATGAAAAAGACGACGAAGGAACAAACTAACAATAAAGAAACGGAGATTTTTGATTCAGCTGTTTAGAGGTGAAACAGATGAAATAACTCAATCCTTTGCATCTTAAATGCCGACACATGCACAGCCTTTTTCACCAAGTGGGGGTGAAATGTTCTACTTTTGTTGGAGGATCTGGTCAGTTCTGAGTCTGAACAATCTGTTGTTACATCAAATAATACTCAGAGAAGTTTGATGGGTATTGCATTAATCCTTTAAATCAGTTTCTGGTCTGATTTGTGTAAAATCCTCCCAGCTTTGTCTTCATAACCAATTTTAAACCTTTATATATATAGAGATAAATATTTATTTTATTGCCTTTTTAATAAAATTTTAGGTCGCAGGGCTTGGAGCTGATCCTGTCATTTGGTGAGAGGCGGGGTTTACAACCTGGACTATTCACCAGCCAATCACAAGGCTGACATATAGAGACAGACAACCAGCCACACTCACATTCACACCTACGGGAAGTTAGAGTCACCAGTTAACCTAACGAGCATGACTTTGGACTGTGGGAAGAAGCCGGAGAGAACCCACACATGTACGGGGAGAACATGCAAACTCCACACAGAGAGGCTCCTGTCAGACGGGGATTTGCATCTCCTCACTGTGAGGCAACAACCACTGCACCACTATACAATCAATCAATCATTATTTTGTAAAGCGCCAATTCATAACAAGTGTTATCTGGAGACGCTTTACAAACAGAGCATATGGGACAAAATGCAGGAAGGATTTCTACTTTGTATTCCTCTCGTTCCTGTTGTCCACACGTCATTTCTGCTGAGGTGGAGGTCAGAGCAGGCCGTGCATGATGAGATAAGGTAAGATAAGGGGTAACTGAAAAGCATCTCCTGAAGTTGTATGTCATCTGTGTACTCAATAAAAAAAAAAGATAAGATAACACTTTATTGTCTGTTTGCACAGAAATTTGTTTTGCATTACAAGCTCAGAGATCCATGAATGATCCATGCATGAAGGAGGACGGCGGTGGTTGAGGGACGACGGTGGCGATGGTGGAGGCTGGGCGTCAGGTGGTGTTTGAGGGGACGACACGGTCCGATGCAGATCTTGGTTCTCAAGATGTTAATTTTGTGTTCTTCTGGTTATTTTGATGTTTAGGTTCTCATGCTTTTATCCTCATGTTTGCGTCTGCTTGTATGTGAAAGTACTTTATAAACCCCTGTTTTAAAAAGGTGTTTTATGAATTAAGTTATTATGACAGGTAAATCAACACCGACTGGGTCAGACTGGCAGCCCAAATGAAAACATTTCATTTCTCAGCTCTGCCCTCCGACTCCTTTAACAGTTAAACTCTGTGCAGCAGAAACACAGCGGGCCGGCTGAATTAAAGAACAAAAGGACGCTCCACATGTTCAGCAGCCGTGTGGTTAACGCTCGATGTTCCCTCTCCGGTATCACAGAGGACGACGAGACGTGTTTACACAAGATAGATGAAGAAATATTCACATGAGGAACTCATGATGTCACGCTTACTTTTTAACCGTAAATTTTAACGTTTTTTTCCTCACAGTTTTTGAGAACGGCTCACAGTCTTCATCAAATAATCTTCAGATTATTTTGTTGAACAAAGCGGGTTATGCAACGAGGCCGTTACAGTAAACCAGAATTACTTCAGCTTACTGCCTCTAAAAGTTTTTGTCTAAGTCAAGCTCCACTCCACTGTTTGCAAACCTTTACAGTCTCATCTGTCTCGTCTTGTTCCATGTTTATGTCTACTTTAACATCCTGTATCCTAAAGATATTGCACAGATAATATTGTTGTTATCATAGTTATTGAAGATGAAAAAGGTTCTGCTGTTCTGTTATTTATTTTCCTCTGCTTTATGTTTCCGTCTTTGTGTCTTGGTTTGCTTATTTAAAGTGTGTTTATTGTTCCCGTGCAACACTAAGAGGCGCCACGCTGTTTCTGGGAAGGAAAGAAGAAGAAAGAAAAGAAGAAGATGGTTTTCTCACAGTGTGGTACTGGCGGTTGCAGACTTCAGCGAGGTGCATCCCGGTGACGACGCCCAGCCGAGCCGCCAGCCGCTGCAGCAGCAGGCCGATGATGGTGGCTCCCAGCAGCACCCACAGGAGCTGACGGGGAGCAGAAACAGAGGCATCGTCTGTTAATCAACCAGATTATTCAAATCATGAAGAGGTCTACAAAGTGGGTAAAAAGTTGGTGACAAATAATCCTGAAGTAAGGATAAACGGTATTGAAATAAGATAAAGTTGCAGCATCTTTTCTTTGTGCGAGATTTAATAAGATATATAATTTGTTCTTACATTTCTCAATATTTCAATAACTAAATGAAGTGCAGTAAATAGACAAAAATAAAGTATACATATCATTTATAACTCACAGTTTCTGTGGCTTACTGCTGCAATATTTTACACAAAATAATCAGACCTATTGTGTTTTTTGTACCAGGCTGTAAACATGTTTATTTATGCTGTAAAAAACGACTTTTTGCCTGTTGTGCGTATGCGACTTCCAATGTTCCTGCACTCAGCCTCAAGCGGACACTCGATGAACTGCAGGATTTTGCACGTCCACATTCATTTTTAAAGGCTGGATTTGCAGCTTGGTTTACATGAACTATGTGAGGAGATTAATCCTGGAAGATATTTTCACTGTAAATAAAACTCATACCTGCACAGCTCCTCTACTGCACCTTTTGTACATTTGGTGTATGATTCTGACCTCAAAACTTGAAAACTCCTAAACTTTTTCAGGAAAATAATGACACATTTGTAAGTCCTTCATAAAGGGTTTCTAACGTTTCTTTCTCTAAAGCCTTTATAAACTAAATTTCTCAGCCATTAGTGAAACATAAGAGAGAATATGAAGATGTCACCTGCGGTTTCAGGAAACATTAATGTGCATTCATTTCTCTTTTTTTCTTCTACTTTGTAGACCAACGAGGAGACAAAGTACTTAAAGATTCAGTATAGTGACAGTCTTACCTTGAAGCCAGCTTTAGCTCCAGACTGCAGGTCGGATTCGATGTTACCCGGGTCCAGGTAGGCTATGCTCATCAGAAACCCCGGCCCGGTGAAGGCCCACAGCTTCCGGAGGCTGATCCCCCTCTGCAGGAGAAGGAAACACAAACAGTCACACTGGTGGAGTCAAACTTTTCCAAAGATTTCTGCCTCTTAAAAGGACGTTTTTTTCCACTGTAACTTTGTTAAATGTTGCTTAGTGCTCATGTTGGATTGATGTTGGGTCTTTGTGGTATAGCAGTGAGTGAGGTGTTTTACCTGCTCTTTAGTAAAGTGTCTTGACATAACATTTGTCATGAATTGGCGCTACACAAATAAAGATTGATTGAAACTTTACGCAGTGTGCTTTTGCAATAACAGCCACCTCGTGTGGGGAAAAGGGAAGCAACACAAAACCATTTGTTTTGTTTTTAATAAAGTTATTTATTAACAAAGAAGTAAAATAGGGAAAATATATCAAAGTGAGGCAACTAAAAAAGGTCAGACGAGTGATGTTCAAATCCATAAATAAGGAAAACAGAAAGAGGACTCTAACTTAGAGTTCAGGTTTTATTATCTTAGCTCATGATACAATTCTTAATCGACTGAGGAACAGTTTCTGGATTAAATATTAACTGGGAGTTGTAAATAGAATGAGGCGGCACTGGGTCACACAATTAACTCATTTGTTGCCAAGAGCTGGACGAGCAAAGAGAAACAACTTTCAGATTATTAAGGCAAATTCAGAGCGATGTTAGTTTAGCATAAATACTGGAAACGATAGGAGGCGGGGCCTATCTTCTGAGTCAGCCGATATTTTAATCCAGATGTTAGAAAACAAAACTGAACAGGTCAATAAATTACCCCATATAAATTTAAAATGTGTATTTTGTCATCTCCATATTTTATTTTTTAACGAGCTTGGTGAGCAGATTTTTTATCTTTTATAGAGCGAGGTAAACTGTCCCCCCTGATTCCAGTCTTTATGCTAAGCTAGGCTAACCATCTTCAAACTGCACCTTTTATTTTTTTTATTGCAAACTCTCATTAAACCTTCAGGACAAATTAAATACTTCCTCCCAAGAAATTGAATTATTCCTCGTCATCATATTAACAACAGCATGAAAAACCCTCCACAGTCCTGCAGATATAAATCACCACATGTCAGATCTTGATTATGGACTCGTGGATTACCTCCCCGTGGTCGTCAGGAACAGGGACCCTCTGGTCAAAGTAAGTGCTGGAAACAGGTTCATTATTCTGTTTCTGGAGGAAGACGGACGGGGGTGTGACTCTGTGTGTGTGTGTGGTCTGGATCACCGCTTTCTCCTCCACAACATCGCCTGCTCAAACATGAGAGGGGGAAAAAAAACACAAAAACTAAAGCACACAGAAATCATCTTATTGTGAAGGTCACACAAACAGCCCAACGACAGGATACGCCGAGGAGCATGGACAGGTAGACGTTTGATGAAAACACCTGCGCTAAAGAGGAAGTGAGTGTTCAAAAGCAGAACAGTAAACGGACGTTATTTTATGATGTGATCTGACAAACATGAAAGTCTAAGAGAGGTGAAAGCAGATCTCCTGTTTTATATGACAGATCGTTACTGTTCTATCAGAAAGTTAAAAGTGTGTTTTTGTTAAAGGAGACAATTTATGAAAAAATCCACTAATACATATATCTGTGTAACCTGAGAGTCTACTGACCCACAACATGTGAAATAAACCCATCCAGTCCTTTGTTTGTGGTCTGCATAAGTCTTACAACACAGAGAAAAATGCTCCATTTCAAATGTGCTCTCCTTGTGATGTCACAGTGGGATTCTGGTAAAAAAAAAAAAAAAATCCCCTCCCCTCCCCTGGTATCTCCACCCCCAGCCTAGAACAAAACTTGTAGCAGATCTGTCATTTTTATTCTCTCTACAGAGGAGTGATGTCTACCAGGAAAACTCAGGGGGCGGGGCTCTTTGCATTTAAAGAGACACACACACCAAAACGGAGCGTTCTGAGAGAGCTGGTTTATACAGGGTCACAAACCTCCTCTGGTGCTTGATTCATGTTATATTTTGACCAAAGCACAGCACAGATAGATGTTTGAAAAGGTACTTTCTGCACACACCTTAGCTCAAAATGTCTGCACCCTGTCGCAGGGGATAACTTTGGCCTCACTGCTGTACAACAGGAGGAGCAGGAGACACATTGTCCTTCTTTATATACAGTCAATGAGAAAGATTAGTGAGCTTTTAAACATCAAACATTTGTTTATGTTAAGGGGAAAAGAAGAGAGTCAGTCCCTAAGTTTTTGGGGCAGGGAAAGTTTCGCAGAGTGTCAGAGCAAGCATTTCAGAACGTTGCCATGACAACCCCTTTAAAGAAAGCAATAGTGTCTACAAAACAAACACCGGCGTTACCTATTCCTCCAGTTTGTTCCGGCTCCTGGTCTGTGGGAATACTGGGTGGCAAACAGGAGATGTGGATGTTCTCAGGAGGGGGGTCTCTGACTGGAAGCAAACGGGTGTAATTATAACAGGATTTACAGTCGCCGGCGTAATCCCAGAGCACACAAAACTAACTCTGTCACACACAGGAAAACCATGAGAGACAACGCACAGGTAATCATCGGGTTAAAGACGGTCCAGCTGCTTTATTTCCCCAGAAACATACAGGAATATTGATCCACGCCGCGGCGGGGTGGTCCGATACCGATACATCGGCCGATATCTTTCTTAGATCTATGTTCGATCTGAAGGGATAGATTTATATTTACACATTGATTGCTTATCAAACACTTTTGGAAAAGATATTTAATTAAGACAAGCTGGTCACTAAACTGGAAAGTAACTGAGCATGATTTGGTGTGATGATTTTTGTTGTAGTCTCTATAGCGCCCTCTGCTGGTGAAAGAGAACTGCAAGTGTTATCAAATAAAATCAAATTAAATGCTATTTTCACTTTTTAAAATATCTAGTAATATATGTGCATATCTGTGATAAAATTAGCCGATACTGCTCGACACTTGAGGTGATATTATCGGCTTGGCTGATTAATCGGTCGGGTTCTATAAAAATACTTTGTAAAGTCCTTAATTTAAAAGTTTTCTACAGGAATGTTAAAGTTAAAATATTCATTATGGATAAAGTCCTCTTTCAGAAACACACACAGGAGCCTGAAATATTCTATAATCAAAGGATTAATAAAGTTTTTAATAACTTTGTAATAATACGATACAAATCCATAAGATGTGTTGAATTATTTACACGAATCTTTTGATTGAAAACTATGTTTGTGTCTAAATTGTACTCACGTAGAATTTAAAGTAACATAAAAAGTGACGTAGCCTACGTAATAAAAACGTATTTATAAAAGGTCAACTTTTGCAAATGTGAATTAAATCGTACAGTA
Source organism: Labrus mixtus (assembly GCF_963584025.1). Classification (NCBI taxonomy): domain Eukaryota; kingdom Metazoa; phylum Chordata; class Actinopteri; order Labriformes; family Labridae; genus Labrus; species Labrus mixtus. Next base: position 26,457,447 of record NC_083626.1, read on the forward strand.
TAAAACGAATCTCACAGTAAGCAGGATGTCACATTACAAATGTAAAGAACAGCACAAAAACTTCACCTGTCGCAAAACTCACCTTTCCGCAGGAAGGAAAACATCTTCTTCTTCTCTTGATTTAAAAATGTTCAAACTTAAGATTTAAAAAAAAAAGTTATAAAACTTCAAACGAAACTGTAACCTGCCAACTTCATCCCAGCAGTCAGGTTAGTTTCTCTTCTTCCTCGCTTCTTCTCAGCAGGAAAATCCGGCCGGCGGCAGGTTGGACATCCAGCGCGAAGGTGTTAACCTGCCGGACAGGTAAGGAGGGAGGAGGAGGGGGAGGACAAAAGTCAGACACACCGGCAATGTTTAACAAATGTTCCCATTGTTAGCAGCCCCTCTTTCAGTCTCGTGACCTGATTTATTCTGTGAAAAAGTCTCGAGTTGATTCTGAGCCGGAGAGCTCGAGACTCACTTACCTCTACCAAAATACACGAACTACCAAAATAAAACAAAGTAGACCCGCTTAATTGTTTTTATTAAACTTTTTACGCTTTTTTTTTTACATGGCACATGGAGTGAAAAAAAGTTTAGATAATAGTTTATAGTTGTATTTTCGATATCCACATTTTTTTTAACTTTCAAAATTAAAATATCTGAATATCAAAAAGTCTGTTTCCGGCTATAAATGTCAAAATAAAACACAAAACATAGAGTAAAAAAAATAGAATAGATTAGATAATAGTTCATAGTTGTATTTTCGAGGTCTAACATTTTCTTTATGCAGTTTCTTTTCAAAATTAAAATATCTGAATATCAAATGTATGTTTCCGGCTAAAAAATTCAAAATAAAACGCAACACATAGAGTTAAAAAAAAAGAGAATAGATTAGATAATAGTTCATAGTTGTATTTTCGAGGTCTAACATTTTCTTTATGCAGTTTCCTTTCGAAATTAAAATATCTAAATATAAAAAAAAGTGTGTTTCCGGCTACACATTTCAAAATAAAACATTTGATTGAGAATGAAACTGATCCGAATAGGCGTAATATTTAAAATTGATAACACTACTACTAGTACTGCAACTTCTAATAACAACAACAATAATAATAATAATAATAAGCCAACTATTATTTTAATGTATTTTATATCTAATGTATCAGATTAATCATCTAGCCTATATCAGAGTAATAAAGGGTGAAATTATTTTAAAATTATAATAATTGAATGCCTTCTGTACCGTAACTATGACTTCCAATTCAGGATATGTTAAAATATTTTTACACTGCTTAACTTTTATTTAGGTACAAGATTCGAGTAACATCAAATGTTCCTATTGAAGACTATTCCTGCTTTAATACAACATAAAATGTAATATAGTAAAAAGATGTCTTATTTCATATTTCATCACTTCTACTCCTTGTTTCTCTGTTTCTCTCTGCATGGTCCAAAAAGAAAAGAGAGACATCATGAGTTCATCAACACTTTCCAGACACTTCACATGTTGTTTTCTTCTTGCTGCAGGCTTTGTATCGCCCTCTAGCTGCAGGAAATAGAAAAGACTTTTGTTTTTCTGTCCCTTTGAGACATGAAATGGTTTCATATTGAGGGCGATTGGCCGACAAGTACTTGAAGCAACCACTGGAGGGCGACAAACACTAACCGATTTCCAGCGAAGAAGAACTTTTTGCACCGACAAACTTGTCTGTCTGTCTGTGAGATAAACACCTCCAAAAACTAAATACAGGATTTAACAGGCATCTCATAGTCAGAGTTATATGTGTCCACTGGCACATACTTAACCAGAGTTATTATTTACTAATCACATTAACTTTGGCTCCACTCTGTTTATGTAGTAATCTTCTGCAGTGAGTCACAATGCTCAGAAACAGAAGCCTGATATTTAAGCAGCTCAAAGGAATTCAGCTGCTGATAATTTGATTTTCTTACTGAAATATCCACATGTCACCGGCCCTCACGGTCAATGAGGAATTTAATTGCAGGTTTCAGGAAATTCGGTCTTGAGAGAATATTGTTATAAATTGTTATAACCTGGTTCTAAAATGTTCACATTAAACTGAAACACACAGGACAGGAAATAAATCTGAAAATATTTTCTATTTCTTCTTCATTTCATTTCTCATAATGACTTCAAGTTTTTCAAATGGGTGTACGTGCTTCTATTATCTCTATCGTCTTCAATGTTTTTGTAATAACTTAGTGGCTCGGACAGTTTGGACCAAAATAAAAAAACATCTCAAAGTGCTTCTGTGGAGAAGTTACATCTCCTCAGATTATTCTGACACCATAAATTCAAATTGTTGTGGAGTGATTCATTCTCTGGTTGCAGACGTTGATTGGATTGAGTGATTTTCCATTAAATTTGGTTTCAGACCTCTATAGTGCAGTACGATAATAATACTGAATCTATGAAAAAAAACTATCCTTCAAAATCAACTTCCACTTTATTATCATCCTGAAGCAGATTAGATCTGCAGCAGGCATCAAGACACGACAGATACACAAAGGAAAAAACATCAGCTGTATTATATGTTAAGTAAATCAAAGCAAAGCATGCTCGGGCTCCAAATTAAAGATGGTAAACATGCCGACCATCTGCATGTTAGTAGTGTCAATATGAGAATGTTAGCATGCTGCCCTTTACATTTCCCTCAGAGCACTGATGTGCTTCAGATGTTAGCACGGCCTCACTAAGCTGCAGGCCCGTGTGCAGACTCCTGGTCCTGTTTTCATGGACTGACTTAGTAAATAAAGGTTAAGCCAAATGAATAAATGAGTGTCGTCTGAGTCGAGCTCGTGCGGCATCAAACATAACCACATGTACTGTTAAATAGTCTCAATGGAATGTGATGGTTGCAATATTTCTCTTGAGTTGACAGAAAATCAGAACTCAGAGGATGTGTTGAAGGTTTAAATCATGAACAACAGAGGACAGTTTGCAATCATCACAATAAAAAAAAAAAAAAAAAGCTGCGACCACAAAATCAAATTTACTTCTTTGGCTTGAAAGGATCAAAATAATTGACTAGTCTGCCGCTTCACTGTCATCAAATGACTTCCTTCTAGATCTGCTCGCCGGGGATTCTCTTCACTTTGAATTTACGGTTAACTTGAACAAATCAGGATGTAACACAGAGGAGACATAAAAAGCAACACATTATGGGGCGCTGGTGGCCTAGTGGTTAGTGCACAGTGTATGAAAGTCTGTGGTCCTCCAAGCAGGCGACACGGGTTCAAATCTGACCTCCTTTCCCGCATGACATTCCCCACTCTCACCCTCCTAATTTCTTCTTTTAATTATTTTTTTTAAAGATTTATTTTTGGGCTTTTTTGTGCCTTTATTGGAGAGATAGGACAGAGTGGATAGAGTTGGAAATCAGGGAGAGAGAGTAGGTAATGACATGCGGGAAGGGACCCACAGGCTGGATTCAAACCAGCGCCCCCTCCCTCCTACTTTCTGACTCTATCCACTGTCCTAACCCAATGTAAAGGCCATAAAAATAAACGTTTAAAAAAGCAACACACACATGGGGTGCTGGTGGCCTAGTGGTTAGTGCGCGCGCCCCCATGTGTGGAGGCTTTGCTCCTCTAAGCGGGCGGCCCAGGTTCAAATACCACCTGTGGTTCCTTTCCCTACTCTCTCTCTCTCCCTGATTTCTGAATCTATCCACTCTCCTATCTCTTAATTAAAAGCCCAGAAATACATCTTTAAAAAAAACAAACCAAAGCAACACATTCATCCAGGACATGCAGGGATCCAGAGTGGAGTAAAGAAGAGTCAAGAGACGGAGTAGTAAGAGATCATCGATCCCCGTTTTTAATCCAATAGTTTACTTATTATCAAATCTGAATCAGCACACACACAGCAGCAACAATCTGTATTTGAGCTGAAAGAGCTGTAACACACTGTAGCCATTTTGTCATGTGGACAAAAAGTCGGTGCGATGAAATCAGATGTCTCTAGAGTGTTTAGTTTGGCAAGCACCATTCGAAATAGAGCAAATTTGTCATGTGCTTATGTTATGTGATGAAGAATAAAATTATATACCCATGCAAAAATCCCCCTGTGAAATGTACATACGTCTCTTTATTGCAGAAAGTTTAAGTGTCACTGAATCTTATTGTTTTCTCTTTTTTCCATTTTTTTTATTTTTTTTAACTTGAGATATTTGTTCAGTCGTCACCTCAGTGCCCCCCCCCCCCCCCCCCCCCCCCCCTCCCCACCCTCCCCCCCTCCCCTCGTGTTTTTTGTTTTTGTCGGTTTGTTTGTTTCAGTTTTCGGTCTTTTTTTTTTTTTTTACCAGCATCGTTGCAGCTCGTAGAAATTTCTAAAGATCATTTTTTACATCGATGTCTGGAAATGCTTGGCATGTATGGAGTTACATGATTTCCTCTAAAAATCATACATCCGTACAAAAAATCAAAGTGAGCAGTAAAAAAGAAAACCCAGAAAAAAATAAATAAAAGAAGAGATACAAACCAAAAGCAAGAGGATCAAATCAAAAGTAAAATGTCTCTGTGCATCCTGATATTGATCTGGAGAAAACGTCTCGTCATCTTGGGTTAGGTTATAAAGCCTGTTTACACGTTTTATTCGCCTTTTTCTGTTTGATGTCTTTGAATGCTTTTTCATCCTTATTTTCTCGCGAGTTCTTAAATTATTGAAAAAAGGAGCATCAGGCTTTTCCTTTTGTTGTACGAAACAAGAGGAGAGATATCCTCAAGTGTGTGTGCCGTCTGTCTGGCAGCTCCTCGCAGGACTCCTGTCGCCTACACAAGTCTTTTTTTTTTTTTTAAATTCGAGATCAGGTCCGTGAGTCCGTTGCTTTCATTTACATTTTCTGCGCACAGAGACCGACATCCTCGTCCGTCTCATACGGTGGTGACCCTCATCACCACCTCCCGGTTGGCGGCGGCGCTGATCCGCGGGTCGTTCGGCCTCAGCTGGCTCAGGATGTGCAGGATTGTGTATCCACAGTGGTGGTTCAGAATAGTCCTTAGCCTCCTGCTCTGTCGCCCGGCGCTGCTGCTGGCCAGGCCGTGGGGGTTGCCGCGGCCGCCGCGAGCGCCCGCCTTGCTGCTCGAGCTCACCGGGTCGCCCAAGTCCTTTGATTTCTCATAGTTCAGTACTTTCCACTGCTGATTGACAGCCTGCCATCGTTTGAAGATTCGATACACTGATGATCCCTCGTGGATGATGAGGCCTGCGCAGAAGAAAGAAAAAAAGGAGCAGGGTGAAGGACAGTGCATGAAAGCAAATGAATTCTCCACTGCCTTTACATCAAATATTATGCTAAAAGCCCCTCCGCGAGCTGCAATCAGCCTCGTAGGTAGGAACTTTCCATCTCGCCTGTGCATGAGAATAGACAGTTGGCAATAATCTGGGTGCAGATATCTGATGCCATCTGTTCTCGGTGCTGTCTTCCACTGGCAACTCACCACAACACAAGAACAGTGGAACCAGGTCTGCTCACAGAAAACACAAAATGTTTATTCTCTGCGACACAACTGAAATCTGCTTTTGCTTTTTGAAGTGCAGTCGTCGCCTCCTACCTATGGGCCATCTGCTTATCTGGGTGTCCATTTTGTGTAATGTCGTATGACCCCTAACGACCGACCAGAGTGTGAAGAAGTGAATACATGTTTCAGCCTTTGTTTATTAATTTACTTCTGTGGTGTTGCAGACAAACTCACCTGGCTGCACCTTTTGGTTTCTCTCTCGACTGAACCTTTTGCTTCTTCCATCTTTACTAAAAACATCTTAGTGCAATCAATCTATAAATGCTGCTGCTGCTTACCTGCACATAGCTCTGTATATATATATTTATTTCTTGTTTACTGCACATAGTTATGTTTACATCTGTTAGTCCGATCACTGTCCACTTATATCTACTGTTTTATATTTTGTATTTTTAAGTTTAAGCTTTAAGTTGTATTTAAATTGGCACTTTATATTTAGGTTAAAATGTTTCGTCTACTTGCACTGTTGTTAATTTACCGCTCTGTGTGCCTTTGAATTTCCCCCTGGGGACAAATAAAGTTTTTTGAATTGAAAAAAATTGAATTGAATGCTAAAGCTACGATTCCACAAATGCATGTCTTTGTGTTCTGCTCCACCGTTACCTATGCAGACGATATCCATGAAGCCGTACATGCCGTAGCAGATCTGGAAGAGCAGGTCCTGGCGCTGCCACTTGGCCGAGGGGCTGAGGGAGGACCAGATGAGCCAGGAGATGCTGGCGATGAGGAAAAGGGAGCCCAGGATAATGGCGGCGATCTGCACCTTCTCGATCACCGTCAGAGAGATGGCCTGCCACTGGAAGAAAGGAAAAAGTATCAAATCAGGTCAAGAGAAGATCTCTTAAGAGAAGAGACGATCCATTTCAAGCGTTCTGTTTACGTCCAAAATAACGTACGGCTGCATTTTGGTAAATATTTAGAAACCCTTTTATGTGTTTTATTACATTTTAAACCTCCTGTGTTTCCTCATTTAGAATAAATGATCGCGTTTCCTCAGCACCTGTTCTTATCTAGCTATTTTTAGTTTTTGGATTGTGGGATAGTGGGGGTGGGGGAGGGAGTCATTGTTGCTGTTTGAATAAATGTTGATGTAAAGCACTTTGGGATACATTTGTTGTAAGAAAAGTGTTATACAAATAAAGTTTGATTGATTGATGTTGCGCTTCTCAAATATGTGAGTGTAAATAAATCACATTTAAAGATGAATAAAGCTCAATGTGAAGGGTAGTTTATCAAGTTACATCCGGTGGTAGGTCACCCTGAAATGCAACATAATGTTCCTTTTCTTTTAACTTGGGGGGCTGCACATGTGAAAGGGGGGATAGTATGGGGGTTTTGAATATTAAGAATTAGTCCGTAAGTGACTAACACTCAAAGGCTAAAGGTCAAGACTCTTAAAGAGGTCTCAACGGGATGTGAGAGGATTTAAAGGCAGGGTTGGTAATTTTTGAAAACAAGCTTGATGTTGAAAGTAGCATTCCCTCAGTGCTCCGTCTGCACCTGCCTCCTCCCCTCTGTGCTCCCTTATAAGCCACGCCCCCTCACTTACGTGCACCTCAGCTCATCTCTTGCATCGTGTAGAAACTACGTTGTCTCATGTCTCATTCAGCGGTAAGTAAACTCTCAGTATAAACTCCTAAAGTCATCGGTGACACACTTTGAGTTTGGGCTCGTGCACGCAAAGGGTTGAGAACGAGCAGGGAGACAGGGAGGCGCCTGATTGGTTCATCAGATTGGTACCTCGTGGCAGACATTGGTTGAAGTTTTTACAGACTTACAAACTGATACAGATGATGGATTTTCTTCTTTCTTATTTCAGAGCGCATGAAGAAGTTATTAATTTCTGTCAGGACCTAAAGACGATTTACACCAAAATCTTTAAAAAGTCGATCTGGAGGAAATTAACCAACCCTGCCTTTAATGGAGCGGAAGAAGAAAACATGAAAACTACTCAAACCCAGAAGATTGTCAAACCAACACTCTTATAAAAACAGAAATATTCTACTCATGTTTAAAGTCGACATAATAACTGTACAGCTACTTCACTTTGTCTCAGCAAAGAGAGGAATCTAAAAATATTAGACACACACACACACACACACACACACACACACACAGATAATAGATGGCACCTTATCAATAGATTTAAGAGCCATTGGCAGCCTCTGAAAAGGAGGGCAGAAGGACAGTGACGCAGAGAGAAAATGTGTCAGCACAATATGGCAAACAGGACTCGCAGCACAGAGAGACCGCCCAGGATTTGTTCTCTATGAGAGTGTTGCGTCTGATGCAGCACTGTTTTTATGTTGTATATGTTATTATGTAATGTCACAGTCAGCGGCTACTCGCCCCTCCCATGCAATAAGATCACTCAGCCTGGATTTTTAAAAAATGCTACCTCACAGAGCCTGACAGTGTTCAGTGTTGGACCGCGTGTCGAGGAGGGGGGGGGGGGGGTTTGTATATCCACGTTATTTCGGCGGCTGGTTTTTCATGGTGATTCTCTAATTCCCTATATGCCTTTAGAAGACTTTCAGTAAAAATATTGACGAGGACGCTATGCCAAACCAAACCCGTTCTGAGCCATGCTGCGATGGTCTGTTTGTTCAGTTTAATCCAATGAGCAGCTTGAGTCGGATTCACCTCAACATGCAGAGTATCCGAGCTCACATTCTGATATTCCAAGAGGGGGGAGTATGACGGCTTGTGTCCAGCTAATTTTTTTATGATTATTATTTTTTTGGTTAAATCATAGACTGGACATGAGACGTGGAAGTAGCCGCCCCCGCCCCCGCCCCCGACGTCGTCGTCGTCGTCGATCGGTTTCTGGACTACATTTTAAAAACCTCGTGTTCGCTGTTTTGGCAGGCGCCATCTTGTTGTTGTTCTCAAGCTGTTTAGTGCAGTGATTCAGCAGACAAGTAGAGACGGCCGCATGTCAGTCAAAGCAACATGCCTATAATTACTGATAACGTTTAGCCTTTATATCATTTAACAGGTGACTTTAAAAATATCCTCCCTGCAGTTTTAATAGATGTGGAAACGGTTTAAAGAGACCAACATTTTTTGTGTACAAGCCTGTTTGTTTCTGCTTTGACCTCTGTGCTCTACAGAGCGCCACAGGAACGAGTCCTAACACCAGGAAGTAAGTTAGCATTTGAGCACCATGGGGTCTAACGTCTAAAAGTCAACGGGGATTTTGAATGTGTTTGTGGTTAGACGCCTGAAATAAGGTCTGTGGTTAACACAAGCTGAAGAGATGTTGGTGTTTTGTTAGACCACATAAACTACGTTAGGTAATACCTCCACTTGTGAAGTTTGAAGTTTTTACTCGTCTTTAAAAAGGCGGTTGCTAACAAGCGGCTAAATGTGACTACAGTGGTCGTCGGGGACATTAAACGTCATCACGCCGGACACAGAGGGCGGGAACTCTCTCACTAGTCTGAGATGTCTCCTGTAGGTTTAATCTTCAGGTTAAGGTGAATATTATGTTAGTAAACTATTTATTAAGCTACGTGGATTAGTTTATCGGAGATCGTCTGAAGCATAACGCTAGTGACGTCACAATCATCCCGCCGTGGTGTAGCTAGCTCGTAGCATAACGTTAGCTTTTTGCTTCTGTCGGCCGCATTAACGCTTCAAACATCATAAAAATGGCGTTCATCTGTGAAGATTATCCTGCTGAACAAAACGCCTACGCTTCAGAAACGTGTGTTTGCCACAGAGATTATTTTCTGCAACGATCCAAAATCCAATGAAAAAATCCCATAGGAGGATTCTCCTTAGACGCCATGACGATGCTACTTCCTGGTTGGCCAACAAAAATACGTCATGTGGTTTGTTCTCTATAAGGATGAACTCACTTTGGGAGAAAACCTCAAGTGGTCAATTGAGGAACTGCAGTTTTTAGCCCTTCCACTTTTCCTTTCTGTATTTTTTTATGTTCGGTTCAAACGTTTCTGTCTTTGTCAGATAAGTTGGCGTGTTTGTGCTTCATCTTACCTGCAGAGGGTTCTTGGTGCTGATGGCCAGGACCTGGTACTTGAAGTAGCAGAGCTCGCAGCTCCAGGAGCCTCTCTCGCTGATCCAGCGGATGAGGCAGGGCTGATGTGTGCAGCGCACGGAGCCGTCACAGCGGCAGGGGCTCAACAGCTCGCCCTGCAAGAACAGACAAAGACAAACACGGCGTTATTTATTCAGCGGGGGAAACAGATTTTTATAAATGTTTTCAGAAATGTTCTCTGGTGGAATATATCTGCTTCCTGAAAGAAGAACAAGAACAAATTGAGCAGCGTCGATCACACCGCTCTTTTGTTCCTAAACCTCATGTTTCTTTTTGTCAAACTCCTTCGACCCTAATCTCAAAACAAACACTGCAAAAAACTCAAATCTTCAAACGTGTTTGTCCAATTTGTTGTCAAAAGTATCTCATTACACTTAAAGTCAGACACAGGGCGGCAGTAGCTCAGTCTGGACTTGAGTTGGGAACTGGTGGGTTGCCGATTCTAGTCCTGATGCGGACCAAGCCTGGATATTGGTCTGGTAGCTGGAGAGGTTTCTGAGCACTGCCAAGGTGCCCTCAAGCAAGGCACCAAACCCACCAGCTCAGGAGCGCTCACTCTGACATCTCTCCATTAGTACAAGTCCATAAGATCCTGTTTGTGCATGTGTGTGTGTGTATAACATGTCTCAATAACAGAGAGTATAAATTGAACTTCCCCTTGTGGGATTAATAAAGTATATCTTCTTCTTCTTGACCTGACAAGTCCAGATAAACATCTTATTTCAAGATATAAGACGCCATGTTTTAAAGGAGGTGTTCGCACATTCAAACTATCTCATTGAAGTAGGTGCGCATGACATAAAAAATATCACACTGAAAAGAAAAGATCCCGCACATTACTCATCACAAATCCTTTTAAAAAAAAAAAAAAAAAGACACAATTCTTCGGTCCCTCTAAAACCTTCGTCAAGAAACACACTTAAAGCTTAAATTAGTGATGCCTTGCAAGAGTAATGTGTGGTGCCAGTGAGGACAAGAACTAATCAGACGGATTTAGTTTTTTTGTACCAGGCTGTAAACATGTTCATTAATGCTGTAAAAACACCTTTTTTAGCCTGTTGTGACTTCTTGGAGCCAGACTTTTTATTTTTTATTTTTTTATCCCTGCACGGGTTATGTACATTTCTTGTATAAGTCTATTTTTAATTGCACAGTTTAAGTTTCATCTAGGGGGATTCTTTAAATCTTCAGGTCAATATATATGTATGGGGGGGGGGGGCGTTGGTTTTGTGGTTTAATTTGTAACAAATGTTTCATGTCATGTACGTCTTTGTAACCTGCTACTGGATGCTTTGAATTTCCCTCGGGATCAATAAAGTATCTATCTATCTATCTATCTATGTATCTATCTATCTATCTATCTATCTATCTATCTATCTATCTGTCTGTCTATCTATCTATCTATCTATCTATCTATCTATCTATCTATCTATCTATCTATCTATCTATCTATCTATCTATCTATCTATCTGTCTATCTATCTATCTATATATCTATCTATCTATCTATCTATCTATCTATCTATGTATCCATAAAGCGGACACTCGACCAACTGCAGGATTTTGACTTTCGCATTGGCTTCATTTTTCAAGAACGGAGGTTGCCACTTGGTTGTAACATGCTGCATGATTTAAATGAACAAAGAGAGGATGGTTACATTGGTAGTCGGGTTGAATCCCCCGAGAGTGGAAGATTCTGGTCATGTTTACAACATTAGAAAACGGATGAAATATAAAAACATAGAGCGAGAATAAAAAAGATTTGAGTCTCATCAAACAGCCGGACTTTTTCCTCCCTCAGATAAAAACTACCTTCCCTCCTCTCCCTCCTCTCCCTCCTCTCCCTCCTCTCCCTCTGAACACCCTTTTCTCTTCTAATAATATTCATGCAATCTCCGAGAGCCAACTCGAGAGGATTTTGGACCAAACCCTCGGTCATCTCAGCACCACATTAAGGATGACTACATTCAGCCTGTCGCCACCGCTCTGCGTCAAACATCCACTCTGTCAGAAAGATGAAAATTTGATGGCGTGTCGTCAGCAAAGTTTTCATTTCACTTAATGAGAACTCAAACCAAACTTCTGAGTCATAATTGAGTGAACGCTTTTAGAGCAGCCGTGTTGTGAGTGTGAATCATTAGTGAATCAATGAACGGGCACAGCGTGGTGCAGCCGATGTTGGTGAAGGGGGCATGTTAGCACTCTGCAGGTGTGGTGGAGCTTCAAGGGCAGGCAGGTGGAGGAGACGTGAGGCCTGACGATGATTTAATACAGGGGGGGGAAGTCATAAGAAACGTACACCTCACAGATGTGTCATCAGACATCCAAACTGACAGTCGGTTAGGGTGTGGGAGTTCACTCCAGTAGGGTCAAATACAAATACTATGATTTTTTAGAAGCATAAGCTGTTTTAAAAACTGGGCCAAAGTATGAAATATGCAACAAAAAAAATCACGATGAAAATGGACATTCAAAGTATTTGAGTTCACACACATGATGTGCTTTCTTCTGTATTATGAAATTCTAGATTGACAGCGCTGGCTTCTCATTTGACGACCTGTTCGTCTGTTGAATTGTTCTTACTGACATGTGAACGTCTGAGTGCTGCTGTGACTGTTTGTTTCCTTAATGTCGTCTTTGCTTCTTTCAGCGGCTTTGTAAGGCTGTGAAACTGAATCGCCCTTCAGGGATGAATAAAGTTGAAGTCTGAACCTGAATGTGAATCTTCTGAGAGTTAAATAGTGAGACTGAGACGACTCTTTAAGTCGGTGCTTTTCAATATGACACTGGAAGCCAGTTAGCTTAGCTTAGCATTAACTGAAAGTAGAAAAAGAAGCTAAGGAAAGAAAACCTGCTCAACAGCCAAACCATCCAGAAATCTTACTGTACATCATTTATCTCTCACTACCCAGCCCCCCCCCCCCCCCCCCCCAAAAAAAGTCCAACACACATCATCCCATGTGAGCACAAATGGTTGTATAACACTTGTCTTTTTTTATAACTATTCAAACAGACGAGGTATCTTGGCCTACATTAGTTTGCTTCTGAGGGCTTGATGGAGTCGTCTAGTTCAGAGCCAGGCTATCTGTTCATAGCCTTTATGTTAAGCTAAGCTAAGCTAAGCTAGGTATAGCTTCAGCAACTAACCAGCAGCTATGAAATCGGCATCAATCTTCTCGCTTACTTAACTGCTATTCACAAAAATGTCAGACGTATCCTGTCCATCTTATAAAGAATATTTGACCCTAAAGTGGCCTGATCACAACGTTTGAAAAAGGATGTAAACATATCTTCTGTATTGTTGTAGTGATTCTACTTCGTTATGCTAAGCTAATTTAACCAACTGTTGCTTCATCTTCAATGTGTTGACATGAGAGTTGCCACTTTTCTCTGATGACTCTGAAGAAGAGCACTTCAAACTGGATGGAGCCTTTCACAAATGATAACAAAATGCCTTCAAACTCAGCCATTTAAGTCGCTAGCTTAGCATAGAGAGGCCTGCAGGTGATGCAGGGGAGGTAAAAGGAAGAAAAAGAAACTGAGGATTGTTACGCCCCACCATAAGGCGGCCCTATGGGGCTAACAACAAACCACACATTGACAGACAATCCCTGACTGAAGAGGCATTTGGAGTTGGGACTGCTGTGCCTCTTCAGTCTGTCTGTTGTCTTTTGTTAAGTTACTTTCTAATTTGAAGTAATAAATCCCTTTGTTTTGACTTTTGTTAAGGTGTTTAGTGTCTTTTAATGGGTAAATGTGTGGTTTGTTGTTAGCCCCATAGGGCCGCCTTATGGTGGGGCGTAACAGGATGCATGGTATCCAAACGTAATGTTGACAGGACATGATGAGACGAGTGAGGATGCTCAGCCCTGAATTGTGTGTTTTTCAGAGATTAAAAACTATCTCGAGCAGGATCAGAATTGATTGATATTTAAATAAAGCTCCTTCAAATACTCGTTTTTTTCCCTTGTGGGGGGAAATTAATTTAAATGAAAAAGTAGAGGAGTGTTTTGTAAACAGTTCTTGAAGTAACATCAGCTCTTAAAAAATAATCTTCTGTTTACACACGGTGACTCAGATATATGAATCGGATTAGGTTTACAGTAAGTTGCCAGATAATTACCTGTTCAATCAACGCAGGTTTATAGAGCAGAGAAGTGTGCTGACACAAAATAACGCTCGGAGGGTTTTTTTTTCATTCTGTCCGTCTGCACTCTGTCGTTCCCCATCTGGCTCGTTTGACCTTCCCTTTTATAATAAAAAGACTTCAAGTGTCCCACCGCTTAAAAAGATTGGATTTGGCAGATGAGCCACATGCTACTCATAAACTTTAAAATAACTCGCCTGCTGACATTATAAAGATAACACGGAGAAGGTCAGAAGTATATGAGAAACTAAATAAAAAACCCATATGAAAGCAAACATCTCTGAAATGTCAAGCAGTCGTGAGAAGTGTGTGTGTGTGTGTGTGTGTGTGTGTGTGTTTACGTGTGTGTTTCTAGGCGCTGATGTGAATGTTAATGTCATGATCAACTAGGAAAAAAAAGTAGAAAAAATAAAGTCCTTCAAAAACACAAACAGAACACAATATGACACTATGATGACAGAAAACTCCAGTCCAGATTTCTGTCTCATCTAAAACTCAAAATCAAGAGCAGCACGCTTTGGAGCTGCTCCACAAATGATGAATAAGAAGAAGCCCACATTTGTTTTTGAATCACACGATACCCAAAGGGATTTTCTCTGCATATGCGTCCAATCATCACTATTGAGTAATTACATTAATTTATGTGCAAACACTGGTGGGAATTACCTCGTCGGTCCAGATTACTACTCAAAACAAGGTTCAAGATGATTCACACTCGGAGGGAGTTTGTTTGATGTTCACAAATATTGATCATCATTCTGCACGATGCACATGAGTAACGTTTGTGTTGGGATTTCAAGCTGATGGTGAACGATGTTTCTGTTGATGTACAGTAAGTTTTATGACTGAGCATGTGGTCACTTTTAGGTGAAAGCTTTGTATTTCCAAGAAATTGCTTTAGGAAATCCACCTTGTTTTAAACTTGTTATACTGTAGAAAATATCCTGTACTAATGAGGTCGTAACTCACACAGCACAGCCTGCTCCGACCTCCACCTGAGAATTTTAGGGTCAATAACTTAATCATTTAAATAATGTATTAATGTTATCCTCCTAATCTGATATCAATCTATGCACATTCTTAAAGGTGACATATTCTCCTCATTTTTAATAAGTTTAAATAAGTCTCAGAGCTCCCCAAAACATGTGTGTGAAGTTTCTTGTTCTAAATCCACTCTGATCCTGTATTTGATCATGTCTATGAACCCCTCTAGTTCAGCCCTGCTCAGAACAGGCTGTTTCTGTGTCTGTACCTTTAAATATGTAAATGAGCTGTGTCTGACCACGCCCCCTCTCTGGAAGGACTTGGGGTGTCTCAGGCTTTCTCACTCCTATTGTTTACGGTGAGAAGGCAGACTCAGAGGGCAGAACAAACACCTAGCTGTGGGAGTGTCACCCACCTGGGGGAGGGGCTACTGCCCTTGGTGATGTCATGAAGGGAAAATCTCCAAACGGCCTGTTTGAGCACACATTTTCTGAAAAGTGGAGCAGGCAGAAGACGGAAAGGTACTCTAATTAATACAGTAAAACTGTATTTTGGAGGCTAACACAATGAAGTTACACAAAACAAAAGGCTGAACTGAAATATAGCACACAAACCAACTCCACCGAAGAAACTACATCCTGTCACCTCAAACTGCAGCGAGACAGACGAAGCCAAAGGAATAACTAACGGTATGCACATCAAGAAGACATGACAGTGTTTAGTTAGTTCACTGCTGTTACTTTAAGTCTTTCACATAAAAGCCACAACAAGATCCAGAAAGTAATACATAGAAGTGTTCCTCCAGTCAGATCAGATTATTCTGCACCTGAAACAAGACACAATCTCTCCTTGAAGTCGATGCACGTTTACCTTTTACACACTTTAGAAATCTGATTTTAGAGCTCCTGACCTCTCTTTGGAACTGCAGCTCTTTTCTTGAAATGCAAAAGTGCCGTAACTTAACTCAGCCGCCATCACGTCTTCATGTTGATTCCACAACAGCGTTATATTGGTGTCCCAGTCTGTGAATTCACATTCGCTGAAGCACAAGAGCTCCACATACACACACACACAGCGCTGCACTCCCCCCCCCCCCCCCCCCCCCCCCCCCCCCGCTCGCTCTGCTGAAACCGTCTCGCCTTCTGTTACTACCTCCAACCTCACTACCTCACTTCGTACCCCCATGACACCTCCGGGACATTCAGATGAAAACAGGTGAAACATCATCATGAAGAGGTTTTGTGTTCAATGCAGTTTTCTTTGTCTGTTTGCAGCCAGGATTCAGGAAAAAACCTGTATTAACCTGTTCTTATGAAACATGGCAAAGGGATTTAATTTATTACTCCAATGCAAAAACAGATTTTGACTTCACAGAGCGACAACACCCGACATAGAAAAATGAAGCCAATGTGGAAGTAGATGGCTGTCTCCCAAAGCTTCAGAAGCCACATGTTATTTCTCCCCACTCAGGTTGCCTTCAAGGTAGAAAGGGGCGGAGCCACTTCATTTGATGTGCACACCTGGGCAGACAAGGCCTCGGTCAACACTACATTTAGTTAGTTGTGGTCTTTTTTTTTAAGCCACCACATCACTACAAACATTCACCATTTCAACCACCACTGATTTACAGATTGTGAATTCTTTGATTAGCCTTAGTTTTCAATAAATATTTATCGGGCGCGTTGTAGCTGTTTGTTTGGAGGCTTAAGGCCTGCCTTCAGCTCCGGCTCTTTGCCTGTTACTGGGTCGACTGAAAGTTACTTTGAAAATGGCAATTCCAATTTAGAGAACGCCACTGCTGGGCTTCAAACTTCCCCCTTTGGTAACCAATGAGTGACATCCCTGAGGCCACATCGATGTTTTAAACTGTCGATGGACTCCACCATGTCATGCTACCTTTTCTGCTTTTGAGAAGACAAGTCCTCTGGTTCTCATGTAAATAAATATGTAAATAGTTACCTTGTTATCAACTTGTGTGACGGGACAGTTTCTTAACAAATCAACAAGTTCATGAGTCTAACCATCTAATATTTGTTCATATGTAATGAAAATGAGTGTTTTATACTTTCTATAAATGTGTGTGAAAAACATGAAATAGTCACTGTAGAGGTACAAAGTTAAAGCAGAGCTGACAGAGCTTCAGATTTTCACAGCGTGAGTCTCATAGCACTTGAAATGTCCTGACATGAGCGGTGGTTCCCCACTGAAGTAGCGCTGGGCAATTAATGGAGTTTTCAATTTCAATTACAATTTTTGGCTTTGCTCAATCGTGAAAACAAAGATGATGGAGATTAAATGATTACTGCGCCACATGCTGTGTTGTGCTTGTTTTGTCCATAGGTTTTGTCATGAGTGGTAAATGAAGCGCACCCCTCCCTTCCTTTACAGCACAGCGTGTGCTCCGCTCCTCCCACCAGAACGGCTCTCGCTTTGATTTAAGTGAGGAGCAGTCAGAGAGAGCCAGGTTTTATTGTGTGTGATGCAGATGTTGTAAAAATCAACAATCAGCAATCGTGTTTAATAATCATGACCGGAATATCAATCAAAATGATCACGAGCCACAAACACACAGCTTCACCCTTTAGATTTACATATTATAAAACTATCAGCCTCGGTGGGGGTCTGCTCCTCTCCATTATTACTTTGTAATAGTTTTTTTTTTCCACATTTCAGAGTCAGTGTGTGTACCTGAAGGTAACAGAGAAAGAGACATGAAAGGTCACATCTGGACTGACGCTCAAATAACACTTGTAGAGTTGTTCTGTGTTCGAGCAGACCGTGAAGTCCACTGTTAAGCCACATCAGTTTTTACAGTCAACCTTCCAGATTTTACAGGATGATTCAGGATTCTCTGGATTTTTTGTTTTGAGAAGACGGATAAAAAAAAACAGATTTGGTTCATTTTGAAAGTGTCACAAATAAACGACTGAATCATTTCTCTTTCAGTTTTTAACAAACAAAGCTCAAATGAAAGCATGGTAGGCGTTTGTTGGGATCTATTTTCAGCTGCAGGTTAATACACATTTTGTGCTTTAGTGAATATTTCAGGCGGCATGACGGTGTGAGTCTGATCAGGTCTTTAGATTGTTAAGAACAGCGGTACAAATCAATATTTTTAGACTCATCCAGATTGATTTGAAAAATTGGAACAGCAAAGTCATTTCACTGTGAATGAACATATACAATGTTACAATTCTCTTAGCAGAATATACATATATTATTTAATTTAAATGATCATATATGCACACTTTTTAACGTAAATACTGTAAAAACGACCTCATGTTTACTTCAGCGTCTTTGCACTACTCACCACTGCACTATTATCTTATATTATCCTATTTAGCCTTGGACATATTAGTCTTTGCTTATTTGTTAATTTTTTTGTGTTTATTGGTGATATTTAATGTTATACCTTTGTAATAAGAGAGCATAGTTTACCAAAGTAAAATTCCTTGTGTGTTTAAGCATACCTGGCCAATAAAGCTGATTCTGATTCTGATTCTTGGTTTGCGTATCGTCCAGGAAACTCACACAGCGACGGCATATACAAAGTGAAGGAAGTGGATCGGCTTCAGGAGGATCTATGTTGCTACCAGCAGAGTGGAACGGAGGACAACACAAAGAGCAACGGTCCACTGAATAGAACTACAAATATTTGTATAATAATTAAAGACGGTGCCATTTCTTGGAGGCCGAGATGATGGAAAGCTGCGTCGTCTACTTCTACTCTACTACTACTGCAAACCATCCACCTAAGACCGTGACAATGTTGGGAATACGGTGGCTGTCTCATGGTGACCAGTATGAGCGACTACCAAAAATATTAGCCATCACTTGGATAATAGGTAACACATCAAGTATATAAATGAGCATCCAGGTCAAGATTTCGTCTTTCCTGACAAAAATGGAGTCAGACTTAAGAGATCTACAATGAATATCTCTGAACCAGTATCCACATATGAAATCAGATGCAATTAAAACAAAGACATTCAGGCTGAATCCACGTCGGGCAATAGCTGACGTGTTCCAGGATCACATTTTTGATAACGTGTTCTGCCTATAGTCTGTATATAACATGGACGTAGGCTCAGTGATGTCACCCATTGGTGTCTAAAGAGGGATTTTGAAGCCCATAGATGGCGATCATAGAGCTGGGTGATTAATCTAGTTTCAATTTCATATACAATTCTTCCCTCGATCATAAAAACATGATAATTATCATGATATCATCAAAATGTTTTTTATATTTTTGCCACATGAGTAGTTCTTTTTTAAAGTGTTCACAATGTTAAGAGTGTGTAAGTTTGATAAATGCATATGATCCACATCACAAATCAATGAGTGATCATGTTTAACAACTGTTATCTCAACATCAATTAAAATAATTGTGATTATGAATTTTTGCCATAATTGAGCCGCCCTAAAGGCGATCACCGCATCGGAAATGCTATCTCAATCTTACTTTTCGATCAGTCTAGAAACTGTCAAAGAGGATGAGCTGAGGTGGGACTTCAGCCTCCTGACAAACAGCTACAACATGCCGACCTGTCAGGCAGCTCAGCCACGCCCCTAATTATGCAAATCCAAATTCAAATAACCCCTGTACAGAAAGGGAACTGTCTAGACCAAAATTGTTTTTTGCAGCTGCCTATAAGTATGTTTATTCCTGATGTAAAAACGGGCATTTCAGCATGAAACCTAATGGGGATTCCTTCGTTTATGGCAAGCCTCAAGTGGACACTCTAGGAACTGCACATCTGTATCGGCTTTATTTAGTTCTGTCATTTTTGCTCTCCATATGAACTACTATTTTTTTATGTAACCAAAGACTACTGAGATGGGTCAGTACTCCTCACAAACAGACTTCAAACACCACAGGACACTTCCTAAAAAACTAAATCCTGCCCCTTAAATACAGATCCAACATTCATATGCACAAATCTGCTCATGGAGAAGTGGCTGCTTGATGTGGGCACATAAATCCAAATCTAAATACTTGCAAATAACAACGCAGCTATTCCAATTTGAAGATTGGATTTTAGAAAAAAATCTTGTTTTTTCCAGCAGTCTGTACAAAGCCAAAACAAACTACCGAGTGTGTTAATGAACTATATTTTCTCTATGTGCAACAGCTTGACCTGTATGTGTTTTGGAGGACTGTTCAGCCGTTAAAAAAACGACAGAATTGTGCAAAAGAAAACAGAAAAAAAAACTCTATGAAGTTGAAGTGACAGAGCCCTCTTATAGTCATTGTAGTTGGGACAAGAATGAAAGAGGAGATCAGGTGATGTGCTCTTAAAGGCTTTATATGTGATTTTTTGATCCAGCAGATGTCGCCCTTGAGCACCAGCATGACACGAAAACAACTCGCGCTGCATTGTTGTGTTAGCATGCTAATGCTAGCGATCTTTATTATGCTCGTATCTTCACACTGCATGTAAATTTACCTGAAATGAGCGTGATCTAGAAACACAGTTAAGCAGTGAGTACAGTATGTTATTCTTCTTTTCTCTAGTCCCTCAATTAAACAACTTTTATACACGAGGGGAGGAGCCAGCCGGCCGTCCGGGCGATGTAAACAAAGTGAAGATAGGACTCTGAAAACTCTGAAAACATCACAGACAGTGGGACTCGGGTGTTACACCCATTGTAGACAGTCATGACTCACAGAGTTATTTTCAGAGGAGATACTTGATTTATATTCTATTCAAGTGTGAATAAATCAAATATTAAGCCTTTAACATTGTGAACACTTTAAAAAAGAACTACTCATGTGGCAAAAATATAAAAAACATTTTGATGATATCATGATAATTATCATGTTTTTATGATCGAGGGAAGCAAAAATTGTATTTGAAATTGAAACTAGATTAATCACCCAGCGCTATGATCGCCATCGATGGGCTTCAAAATCCCTCTTTAGACACCAATGGTTGACATCACTGAGCCTACGTCCATGTTATATACAGACTATATGCAGAACACGTTATAAAAAATGCGATCCTCGAACACGTCAGCTAGTTATTTTCAGAGGATATACTTGATTTCTACATTCAAAAATCACATGAAGCCTTTAAAGCAACAAAGTCCAGAGAGGGTGAGGGTGGATGAATGAGTTATCAAAACAACAGGCTGTGTCGAGCGCTTTCCTCCTACTGAACAGTGAAGATCTTAAAATGTCTCAAGTTTTAACCATCATTTGAACCCACATTTAATTTTCCAAATACCACGCTCTTTCAATTCCTTGCCTAACCGAACCCTCGCTGTATTGATTTCACATATAGACACAGTGAGCTGAAAATGGTTGTGGAAGGCACGGACAGTTGATGTTTCCGTGTTGAAAGTTGCATGAGATCATAAGACACTTCAATGCTTCTGTAACCCGGTCTGTCAGGATCGCATGCACAGATACTCAGTCGGATCAATTCACCGTCGGCTCGGTCTAACTCTAGGTTTATTGACTAGAACTTAAAGCCCGTTGAAACATGAATCTGTATTGACATTGGGTCATATATGTAGTAGAAATGAGAAATACATTTTGAAGTTGGTGCCTTTACGTTAAGTTTCGATTCTGGGAGTGAGTTCCCACCCACTGATCTGTGATTGGTCTGTAGCTTCAGTGGTCGAAAATAGCGTTGTAGTTTCACCCCGCTAACCGCAACAGCTTCCAGTGACGCAAAATGACGATTTTTGCGTCACTGGAAGCTCCTTTACAGACTCAGAAATACAAAGATTTCCAGTCTCAGGGGAAAATGAGGGCGGGATGCACGACCATTCAAAAACACTACCAGGTTTCTAATGATACAAAGCTAAATGCAAATGGGTGAAGTATCCCTTTAATTATATTTATCCCTCTGTAAACTAGAATGCTTTTTCAAACAAACAAAGAGGTTTGCTCAACAAAACGCACAAACTCACACTCTCCTTGTTTGCATGATCTGGCGTGGGTTCTTGTCCCTGACGGCCACTCCGCAGAGCATGAAGGTGTTAATTTGGTGTGTCACTGCTATGACTAAGAAAATGGTGTTCCTCCTCAGCTGTAACCTTTAGACTCAAAATCTGGGCGTTGAAAGTCGCCCCTCTGAGCTCCAGACTGTGTGTCACTGTTGGAAACACGCTGTTGGGCACCACAAGTGAAAAGGGCAGGGGGGGGGTTTGATCACCACCACTCACTCTCACTCACTCACTCCTCCACCCTCTCACTCCAACATGCCCATGCAAAGCTCACACATGCCACCCCCCACCCCCCCCTCCAGCAGGGCTCTGGTAACACTTCTGAGAATCCAAACAGCGTTAAGTGGAGTCACATCCCCGGCTACTGAACCGAACTGACGGCTCTGACAGACAGTTAATAAGGATTCATGCTCCACGCAGCCCACAGAGCAAGGTGATTATGTGTGCAGGTAATTGGCCCACTGACAGCGACATGATCCTGGCCCCTGTTGTGACCGGTCTGAATAATGAAATAACAATAAAATGGCAAACGTGAGCCCCCCCCCCTCCCCCCTTCCAAACCCTGCACCCAAGGGGGGCATAAGTCACTTTTTGCACAGACTGTAAAAATCAAGAGCTGAGGAGGCAAAAGGAATCAGCTAATTTCAGAGTGAGGAGCTGATTTTGTTGTAGTCTCAGGGTTTTCCCAGAGTGCTTTGTTTGCTTGCTCTTTGTCTGTAGCTAAAAGAGGCAGCTCAGAGCCATGTTGCACGATGAGTCACCTTGCCGGAGAGCCCGAAACATCAACCTTTTAATAACAGAGGATGTTTTGAGTGGGCAAGACGGCAACCTGGGGTTGATCCCGGTCTGTAACATGAAATGACTTTTGCATATCCAAAAACAAGCCCCGAAACTGATTTATACTCCGTCCCCGTGGCTCTCCAGTTTACTATGTCTCACAATAGAAAACTCTCCAAGGCAGATGTCAGAAAATTAGCACATGGGCTGTAATAGCACTATACGCCTATCTTAGGGAAGTGACTAAAATGGTAATATCCATCTGGGCTCCTACAGGATTTACAGGTTTCTAATTATCTCAGGCTTAAGGACTACCTGCTGAGCCAGGCGGCGCAGGTTTCTGCACATCTGGTCAGATCGCATTTGGCCACGAACCAAAGAGAAAGGGAACTACTTATTGTTTTGTTTTGGGGGGCTCTCCGGGAAATTTAAGCAACAGACAAGAGCGGAAGAAAGACAAAAGAAAACCAGAAGCTGACAAAAACAAAAGGAGGGGATGACAAATTAATTTCTTTAACGTCAGAGACACCATTGTCTGGCCGGGAACAGTGATCGTCACAGGATCAATAGTTGATCATCCTCTGGTGTGACACACGCGGGGAGGGGGGGGGGGGGGGGGGGGGGGGG
>NC_083626.1:26480723-26525723 GCF_963584025.1 Labrus mixtus
TGAACAATCATCAAAAAAAATACAATATTTGCCTCTAAATTAAGAACATAGGGTCAGCTGTTCAATGCTGTGGAGATTTTTTAAAGAAAATAAAAGGGGGAAAATGTGTGATTATTTGGCTTATAAATAACACTGATGTGACTATTTTTAAACGAGAGCAACCTAGGCTTCATCCTAGATTGTTTTTTTTTTTCAGAGGAGGCAGTTGAGGGGAAGGTGGGTGGAAGAAAAGAGAGAGAGAGAGATGTAGGACAGGATGGTTGTAGTAGCTCCAGAGACCCTTTGTGATTTGCTGTGTAACAAAAAAAAATCAAAATGGCAGATTACAATAAAATCCTCTATGGTGTGTGTGTTAAAATATTCCTAAAAAAAGAAAGAATCCAGCTGACCTGGATCAATTCATGCATGGTTAAAATAAAAGGTCCCCACAGCATCACGTTTTTTAAAGCTCAGAAACAAACAGCCTGTCTGTCTGTCTGTCTGTCTGTCTGTCTATCTATCTGTCTGTCTGCGTTAGGAACCGTTTCTCTGCTGCATGTCTACCTGCTCTGGGCCTTGGAAGCAGATCCGGCACTGGGGGGTCCGCAGGCTGCTGGCGGTGCTGGCCAGAGACACGGCGTCCAGGCCCACTTGCAGCTTGGGCTCCTTGTCCTCAAACGCCAGGCTCCGGGGCCGCGGGTCGCTGCCGTAGTACTCCTCCTCGTCGTCCCGGGAATGGCAGTCGACGAACGGGGGCCAGCCGCAGCCGCCCATCCCCAGACCTCGCATGGTGGTGGTGGTGTTGGTGGTGGACCGTCTATCTGTGTCGGAGCCGGACTGTCTCGAATCGGATCGCATAAACACCAGGACTTTCAGTTCATTGAAAAACATGCGGATCCGATACTTGAACATGTTTGGCTACATACAGAATCCGAGAGTGGAATCAATAAAACAAGTTTTTCTAGTATTATTATTATTAATTATTATTATTATTGTTCACACAACCAATGTTTTCAGGGCAGTATCTCCATCATCACCCCAACCAGCCTTTTTTTATTTGAAATCCAGAGAAATAAAAGGCTCTCGCTCCACTGATGGCATGTGTGCCTAAGCCAATGCGGATGAAAGATTTTCCCTTTCAGCTGGCCGACACACTCTTTCAATATTCATTACTCAAACAACTCGGCAAACGCTGTCTAAGATGCATCTTCCACCGCACCCCAGAAAAACACCACAACTTGTTCTCTTTTTCTCATTTCCACGGTCCATTTGTTTCTCTTCACCGCTGCATGCTCTCTCCTGCTTTCTCTCAGATTGTGCACTGTGGAGCTTGCAGCAAATAAAGAAGAGGGGGAGAGAAGAAAAAAAAATAGCCCTACATGTTTTGCTACCCAAAGCAGAAGACAGCGAGAGAGTGGACGAGTGGAAGAGAGAGGAGCACGGAGGCAGGAAAGAGAAGATGGGATGTAAAATACAACGACATGCCATCCACACAGTCACATCTGGGACTCTTGTCGAGAATCATAATCCAAAAAAAAAAAAAAAACAGCCAAAAAAAAAAAAAAAAGGTGCAGGAGATGGAATGGAAGTTTGATCCAAAATCCGATTATAAAAATATCTCCTATTTCTTATTTGTCCCCTCACTGTAGCATCCCGAGCTTCAGATCATGGTCCATTTTTTTCCCTCTCCCCTCCTCTCTCCCTCTCTTTCTATTTCATCTCCTTTCTGTAAACCCGCGTTTCGATCCACGAAGAATCCGAGCCATTCACCGACACGACAGTCCACACGTCGAGATCAAAAACACACAATTCCCTTTTTTCATTTGCATTTTCCGGAGCCTAGCAGCAGCAGCAGCAGCACAAAAACACCCGAGAGCCCCATGTTTCCCATCTTCGCTCGATGTCCATCAGCATTTCATCGCAAAGCCCAACAACAACAACAAAAAAAAAAAAAATACACGGCAGGCACAACGCTGAAATGTCAAAGAAGAAGAGGCAGGAGGAAGAAAAGGCACCGTGCGATTTTTTTTCTAATTAGAGAGAGAGATAAAAACCGGGGGGAGACGCATGGAGATGTCTTCGCATCCGAGAGCAATTACACAGCAGTAATGGCATTGATTATTGGATCAGATAGATGGTGGTGATGATACTGCTGGCGCTGATTTTTTCCTCCTCGAAATGGTCGGTTTTGGAAATTGAACCAACGCAGCAGCTACTTCCGGAACAGGGAGAAGAAGAAGAAGAAGAAGAAGGAGAAGGAGAAGAAGAAGACAAAGCTGTCATCCTGTTAACACGTCGTTTATTTTCCACCCTCTTCCAGTCGTTTTTTTTTTGGTTTTGTTGAAGTGGTAGATGTAGCAGCTCTCCCCGTGCTCCAGGCTGCTGGGCAGGGAAGGAGCTCTGGTTGCTTTATTATTGACCAGCCGTCGCTGTCCAGGGTGCTGATCTCCCCTCTGCTGACGTGTTCTCTGCGGCCACATGCACTGGGAGCCCGCGAAGTACAAAACTGAGCCCCTTTGTTAATATGAGTGTGTGTGTGTGTGTGTGTGTGTGTGTGTGAGAGAGAGAGAGAGAGAGAGAGTATCAATAAAAAAAAAGTAGGCTAATCAGATCTCCTGCTTTGGTCATAGTAAAAAGACAACAGTATAGAAATTCGTCATTCCAAACACACAAATAAAATGACTGTTTTTTTTTTAATAAAAGCAGCTAAAATCTTCAGGAATCTTATGATAAATCTGGCAGTGGTGGATTCAGGGGGTATCCAAAGGGCTCCAGATCCAATAACTACTTACTGCATACCCCCCCATAAGAGAGTCCCCAAATAAGGCCACTGCAGCATGTTTTCAGTTTCCACTGGAAGCTCGCTGTAGAGATTGCAACAACATTTTCCCGACAAGAAACACAACTTTGAGGGAGCTTTTTTTTTTTTGGATGGTACTTGTACTGTGCATGTATTGCCTCCTGAGACGCCCCACTCCCACTCCCCACCCGCCGTCCAACAGTGAGGGACATAAGGGAACAAGAAACGCAAAAAGATCTCAAGGGTGGTAGTCCCCTGAAATTTCTAGGAGTGAGTGTGTGTGTGTGTGTGTGTGTGTGAAGCGCTTTGGTTGGCATTTTGTTTACTAGATTAAAAAAAGACATTCAACAGGTCACTGCATCATGTTCTCTCGCTGTTCGGTCATCCTTAATGGAAAAAGAATGACACTTTCTCCACTGGCAGGAAATTCAAGAAAGGCCCTGAATTGTGATTTCTCTTTTTAAAGGGCTACTGCATTATGTTTTCTCCAGTAAACAGATTATCAAACTGCTTTCTGTGTTTTTAAACGGGGGTACCAGTGGCCTGTGAGGACAGGAGAAATACATTAGACTGAATCTGTTATTTAGATTAAAAAATACTGGGTACATTTGGGGTACTGTACTGGGACTATTTCAGGGTTGTGGATTGGCCTTTATGCAGCTGATCTGGATTAAACAGTTTCTTGGTTGACACAATAAAAGTCAAAGCAGGCCACAAACTGAAAATGAATCCCACAACACCGCCTGGCCTCAAGTTACCCTACATAAAAATGATCCCAATAAGTTCCAGGCAATGAGGGAGACACATTTTTATATCTGAATAAGGGGTGAAATGGTTTCCAGTCTATTGCTCTGTAGCTCATAAATGTACACTAGCTTTGAGGTACTTGTACTGTACATGTATATTCAATTTAAGCAACTACCTACATTTCAGAGAGATCAAAGCGAACGTCTTTACTTCCCTACATTCACTGAAAAGCTGCGCTGACTCTGCAGATAAAATAGCTCACATACATCTTCTATAGTCAGTGTTAATAATCCCAGAAAATATCATCCTAAGGGGTGCAAGTGGCCTAGCGGTTAGTGCGCTTCCCCTATGTACAGAGGCTAAGTCCTTGAAGGCGGGCAGCCCAGGTTCAAATCTGACCTGTGGCTCCTTTCCCGCATGTCATTCCCTACTCTCTCTCTCTCCAGTTTCTGACTCTACCCCACTGTCCTCTCTCTCCATTAAAGGCACAGAAAAGCCCCAAAAATTAAAAAAAATATCATCATAAAAGTGAGAAAGGAGTCACATTTCTGCAGGATTAATACTTTTACCTTTAAGGGCTTTTGCTATATTTTTGAATTTACAAGATACCTGTTTCGTTACCACGGCAACAAAAACAGAATTCCTATACATGAATCTAATATTGGGTCATTTCTTGTTTTTAAAGATCAGGAAAAATTGCACGCAAAACACACACTGTCTAGACTGTGCAATACATCGGCAACCTTCTGATATATTTGTGCAATGCAGACAATGTGTGTCAGTGTCTGCATTGCACAGTTTTTTATTTTTATGGATTCATTCATCTCCTCCAGTCCTCTCTCCTTTAAAAAAAAAAAATCTATGGTACCTTTTGATATAATCTACCATTAACATAATCGAGTGTATCATTAAATAAACGTGGTATCAGACAAGCTTTCTATCACTCCTGATGATGCTAGAGACACAGCTTGAGCAGAGACCCCCACCTTCTTCTCTCCTCTTCTTATTTATTTTTTACATTTTATTTATTTACTTTTTTGTCGAACTGAATGTTTTTGTGTATATGCATGTATTTATATATATATATATATTTTTTTTTACACGTGTCTGTGTCTACTTGTATTGTCCCATTAGTATCTATGTTACGACAGTCGCTACCTTAGGAAGCTGGGAGGGTAAATGGTTGTTTACTATTTTATTGTCTTGTTTTTCTGTTTAATTGGGGCTTTTTGTTTTACTCTATGCAGATGCTCTGATTTACTCCTATGTGACATCATGTTGTACTGTCTGCAAAAATGTAATAAAAGATTTGAAAAAAAAAAAAAAAAAAACGTGGTATCAAGAAGTATAGAACATTTTGACGACCTTTTTCTCCAGCATGTGATTTTAAAACCTTTTACTTTGAATAGATACAAAGACATAAAATATTGTAGCACCTCTTCCACTACAGCTTCTATTGGACTGAAATCAGCAGAGACTCTTGAGGTATTTTGGTCGGTGGGGGGGGGGGGGGGGGGGAGTTAGATCAGTGCATCCCTCGTCTCTTTCTCAAGCCATTGTGCTGAGACGGATAAAACCGACAGCACTGCAGCCAACATGTACCTGCACTGTGCGCAATACTCTCCCTGAAAGTTCAGCAACAAGCGTCACAGTGTCAGGACTGGAGTGGTAAACACAGCAGAACAGAAAAAACGTCTCAGTGGCGTTTATCAGGACGGCGAGACAAGGTAATTAGGGAAACATCAGAGGCACGGGGCCACAGGTCGGTTTAATCTGCAGTTTACAGAGAAGAAGCGGCCTCGTTGCCTCCCTCTCTCTCTCTCTCTCTCTCTCTTTTCACACACTCTGCGTTCTCTTCCATAGCAACACTTCCTACTGAATCCCCTGTCACATTGATCCTGATTGATTTTTCACACTCTGCTTGTTACAGATATGGATTTATTTCAAGCATAACACTTGATTCGGGATGCGCTGCCATACCTCGGCTATAATGCCACATATGTAAATACAGTGCAGTATGGACTGTGTTCAGATGTGTGAAATGATTGAAAGGGGGTCGGGAGAGCGTCCTGATTGTTTGTTTACGGCCTTTTGACCACCATCAGGTCAACGAGCCTTTCTGCTCACGCTGTTATTATGCAAAGCTCTGGCAGTTAATGACCTCACAGCACAAAGTACATCTGAATATGTTCATCTTTGAAGACTGGAACACATGAATTGCCAAACTTAGATTAGCATTTTAACACACCTAGCTGCTCTGCAAGTGAACACAATGTAGGAATACGTGATGGCACACTGTGTGGGAGGTTATTTTATGATGATTCTGTGTCGGGGGAGGGTTGGTGGTTAATGCTAATGAGGTGATCATTTTAAAAGTCGGTATTTCAGAACATCCTGCTTTTCTATTCCGATTTGTACACTGAAGATTTTTATAGCTGCCCACCAGGAAGTCACAATTATGTTTAATGTAGTGAAAACCTGTATTTCTCACCTCAATTTCTCTTTTTCATTTTGCTCATCATCTGACTAGTTCTCCCTTTTAGTTTAGTAATTTCAGCTGAGCTAAAAAAAAACCAAAAAAAAAACAAACATTTGGACATCATGTTCTAAATACTTTAACACTGGATGTTGTTTTGAATCACATCAGTGGTGATTCTATCTCTCACACGGACTTTCCCTCCAGAGCTTTTTCTGACCTCCTCCAGATCCTACACTCCGTCCCTGGACCTCCAGTCCTCTGACACTGGTTTGCTCTTTCATCCCCCACACCGACCTGGGGACTCACATGGGCCAGAGCCTTCAGTGTGCCCCCACCCCCCCCCCCCCCCCCCCACCCTCTTGAACTGTCTCCCAGGAGATATCCACAATGCTACGTCCTTGGACATGTTATGAAAACTCTTGAAAAAACCGGCCTGTTCAACTCAGCTCATGGACCTTGGTTAATTGTGTTTTCTTTGTTTGTGTGTTTGGATGTAAAGTGTCATTGAGTAATTGGTAAATGGTAAAAATGTACCTGAGCTTGTATAGCCGACGAAGCAGCAGGAGCAACTCGGGGTTAAGTGTCTTCCCCAAGGACACATCGGACATGTTGCTGCAGGAGCTGGAGATCGAACCCTCGACCTTCCGGTTGAGAGACGACGACTCTACTAACTGAGCAACAGCCGCCCCCCCTCAGAGTCCCTTAAAAGTTGTTATCAAGCTATTGTTATTATTATTATTTTCAATGCACAAAAAGACTTAAAGTCTTAATATGTGATTTTTCACACTTAAATATAATATAAATCAAGAATATCCTCTGAAAATAACTCTGTGAGTCATGACTGTCTACAATGAGTGTAACACCCGAGTCCCACTGTCTGTGATGTTTTCAGAGTTTTCAGAGTCCTATCTTCACTTTGTTTACATCGCCCGGACGGCCGGCTGACTCCTCCCCTCGTGTATAAAAGTTGTTTAATTGAGGGACTAGAGAAAAGAAGAATAACATACTGTACTCACTGCTTAACTGTGTTTCTAGATCACGCTCATTTCAGGTAAATTTACATGCAGTGTGAAGATACGAGCATAATAAAGATCGCTAGCATTAGCATGCTAACACAACAATGCAGCGCGAGTCGTTTTGGTTTCATGCTGGTGCTCAAGGGCGACATCTGCTGGATCAAAAAATCACATATAAAGCCTTTAATGCCACACAAGGCCAGATAATAGTGTTAATCTATTCGTTATTAAACATGAAAAAATGAATATGGAGAAGCAGCTCATGAAAGTAGCTGGCCTAAGGTGTAAATAAAATACCACATTAATATGAAATAAATGAGGGAGCACAGTTTCATTAGAATTTAGGTTCAAGGCTCATTAAATTGTCTTTTTTTTTTTTTTGGCTTGCACAGTGAAATGCAAGGTGCAATTTCTTCTGTTACACAAGAAAGACTATTTTTTACGGTGGAGTACGGGGGATGAGTAGAGAAGTCTTACAGCCTGAGGGAAGAAGCTCTCTGTAGTCTGATGATACAGCATCTGATACTGTATCCCTTGCAAGACAACACCAGGGTGAACAGGCTGTTGCTGGAGTGGGCATTGCCTTTTTAATACCCACTCTGTCTTTTAGAAAAGGAGTATCTGCTTCCTCAGATTTTACTTTTTGTTAAACATTAAAAATATAACTTCCCTCAAACATCGTTGTCATTAATTTGTCGATAATTTAACCTTTCAGGAAATCAGACTCTGTCTTATATTATTAATATTATCATGGAAAACAGAATGAAGTCTGCTCTAGTGCGAGTCCAGACACTTGTTTGGGTGAAGCTGCTGTCGAGGAAAAACAAGAAAAACACAGTTTAAAGGCGTCTAACCTCCACGGTTAAGGAGGTGCAGTGTCTCCTTTTCCAAAGTGATCTACCACTTTAAGACTTGAACGCTCTGAATAACTCCCCGCATCACCTGTGTTGCCCTTCCCTCTGAGCGGTAACAACATGCATCCCCGCTCTGTTTCATTATTGATAGGCTATATTGACCTGTTTGTCTCTCCTCACTGATGAGGATGATTCCCCTTCCTGTTTGTCCTCGCAGAGAATCCAGATACAGACCTATTAAACCCACCGCAGCTTCATCCGCCCGCTATCCTGTGTTAGAGGAATCTCCAGCTGTTGATGTAGGATGCACCTGGATGAGAATACTCTATATACTAGATTATTGCCAAGTGCGTTTAAACATAGAAGGAATTTGTTTTGGTGGTAATGATGCAAAATCAAATAAAGCAATTTAATACAAAAGCAAATATCATGTAGCTTTAAATGCTAAGTAAGTACTTTTACCTCACTTGAATTTTTCTCATTTTGTTAGACTATTTGGGATTCTTTTTGATAGGCTAAATCAAACTATTAGAAATTATATAATACAAATGACATACACTTTGAATCCACTGCATTTCTATGAATGTTCTTGTTATTAGTTACTTTTGCTCTGAAATCAGCTGATGAATTTTATTCCCTTTTCTAAAATCAGATCTGAAACACATTAAACTGTGTTCATGTAGTTCTATGTGTGGTTTGTCTTAGTGGTGTTGTCGTATCTGAATGTTACACATCTCCATATTTGAACATAGAGCAAACGCAGAGAACACGTCTCTCAGATCAGACAGTTCATTTAGTGGAATAGAGAAGTTGTCAGTGTCACAGAGGGAATTTTCTTTTTCTATGTTTTAGTATATGTTGGGTGCTGAGGCTGCTGCAGAGAAGTGAAAAATGCAAAAGGAGCTTTAGCAGCAGCAGGAAAAAGAATATGCTGCACGGCTGCAGAGTTCAAGAGGCCGCGCATCGACTGAAATTTGAAGGTTTTGTCAATGTGTAAAGCCTGGCTGACATTCTCCCTGAACAGGTGCTCAAAATAGGATCAATATTGGAGATGCATTAGAAAATGGAGAGAGGTTAGAACACAAAAAGGTTTCAAGACCGATGCAGAGCTGGATAAACACTGAAGCTTCAGTGTCGGAGACATGGAAACCCACTTTAGGGAGGAGGGGGAGGGGGGAGACAGCTAATGGACTGCAGTACCCATTTTAAACACTATGTGTCAGAGTTACATATGGCCACTTTAAGTCTTTTTTTAAAGCAATACTCCAGTATTATAATTCAAGTAATAATATTATAAGTATGAGTATGATATTGGAGTCATATTTGACCATGACTACTTTGACTCAAGTAGGCCGAATGAAGTTGTGTCCTACCACTGACTAAATGTAAGAAAAGTAAACAATGACCATGAAAGGTAACATCCAAATTATAGTCACCACAAAGTGAATCTTTTGCTTCATGTTATCTGTAAGACAAAACTGCTGTAGCACTGACTTTAATTCTGTTCATAGTAAAGTATATTTATGAAACGTTACCATGGAAACAGTAGGCCTTCTTCATAACTCCTGCTAGATTCAATAACTTAGCTTATGATGACAACTTACAGTAACTTTGCTGCCGGGTCAGACCGTCTTCACCTTCTTTATATTCATTATAACCTCCATGTTTGGCAACACAATCTCCACCACAAGCATCCTCTGCTTGAGTTGTCTGTTAAGTCTTTAAACAACATTAGCTCTCCATGGTTTCAAAGAGTCAACGTGTTGTAATTCATTGAGTGGATTTAAAACTTTAAGTTACTTGTAGAAACTCTGGGAATAGTTTATATTTATGTTGTCCTGACCTCGGGAAACAGCAGTGCCAACGGTCACTCGCGTCCCTGAAACGTCATCACGTAAACAGACCTGCTGGCTCCTCCCACCTGGCAGCGTTGGGGCTGGATTTTTGGACGACTTTTTGACTGAGCATGAGAAGTTTTGAGAATGAACTCCTCCTCACCCAACCACTACAGTAAAAATAGAAGAAGACAGATGAATAAGTAAACTGTTAAAAATCGTATAATTGAAAAATATTAGAAAAATAATTTATCTGCACCATAAGAACTGTTGGGATTTTAAATCAATCAATCTCAATAGTTACAGCTTTATTTGTATCGCACCAATTCATAATAGATTATATCTGAAGACACTTTACGATAGAGCAGGTAAAATACCTTACTCTTGGATATATTATTATTTACTTTAACTTATAGTATCACTGATTGCACATCTCCCTATGTCAATACTGTCCATTTACAACTCTGTTTTTGCACATTTACATTTAATCTTTCATATTTAAGACTAGTAATGCTAAGTTAAATCCTGGTTGTATATATTCACATTCTTAGTTTTGATATTTTTAGTGCTTATTTACTTTGTATTTAATATTATATTATGTTTAAATTAGCTAATATTGTGTTTTTTACTCATATTGTGTGTTGGATAACCTGCTGCTGTAACGCCACAATTTCCCAGTTTGGGATCAATAAAGTAATTCTATTCTATTCTATTCTATTCTATTCTATACTGTATATTGTTATAGTGATATTAAATGCAGGACCAGTGGCGATTCTGTTGTGGCTAAGCAAAATGAACAGGGGGCCCCTCCAACTAGCATTCATCACCTTTATGTTAAATAATAATCTGAATCCAATGGCAACTTCAAGTGACACATTTGAATTTTCACAGGAATATTTGAACCCTTAGTCGTGCAACAACAGTGAGTACTGTCAGATGGGACCCCCTCGGGGAGGTTTTCTACTATCATAAAACTCTGAGTCACTGCTACATTAAGTTTAAAGTTTGTCAGTCCTCGGCTGGGCCTCCTACTGACCAGGGGCCCCAAGCAGTTGCCTGCCTTGCCTATTGACATGCAGCGCCTCTTTGCAGGACTTGCTTGTGTTTATTGGCCTATTCAGAGTTTTTGAAAATTGTATCCACTTTTTCTTTTTTACAAATTTCTCTCATCATCCAGAGATTTTCACACAGGAGGAGAAAACTACAAATGAAATGGTGACATTACCTGTAGGCTACAAAACAAAAGTGCAGTTATCAACAACATGACATTCTCATAAACTTGATGTTCATTCGTGGGTCGCAAAAATCATTTGTGACATAGCTGTTGATTTTTTTACCTCCTAAAAAAAGAGATTCTGATTTCTAACACTCTGGCCACTATTAGAAATATATTCATTTAATGTATGAGACACAAAATGACAGAAAACAACAGGATACTAAAAACATTCCTGTGAATCAGACTTACTGGTCCCATCAATACCTCCCAGTTGCTGTATGTTTAATCTCTATTTAGCCTATTTATTTCACTTTTTGTCTTTGCTATTTCAGTGTTTTTGTCTTCCTGTTATTATTTATGGTTGTTTATGTTGAACATCTCTAATTTTTAATATCTTAAAAAGATAAATTAGAATTTTTAGCTTTTGAAATTTCATCACATGCTTTGAAGTATAGCCTATTTTTCATGGTATAGTATAAGTCGTTTTGATAAAATAAAAGATCTGAATTTGTCCTCCCCCACTCGATATAGGCCTATTAAAAGAAACAGTTTATCAGCCTCCACTAATCTAAGTGCTGCATTGTCCTGCCCCCATGCTGAAAAGCTATATAATTAGCTCTGCGTATAGGACAAGCCCTTGTAAAAGCCATTCATCATCAGCGCTGTGATATAATGGACCAAATGTTTTAAGATCCTGCCTTTCATGCGCTTGCAAGAGTCCATGCTATATCTGTGAGAGGACAGATGGCCGTCCCTGTTGGTGTGATTCTCCACAGCTTCTCCCAGCTAATACACCCGGCATATGGACATGCATCACAGGGTGGGGACTGGCAGCGGGCCCTCAGGAGAACACGCTGACAGGATAGGGGACTCGATATGTGGTGCAGTTTTCATAAATCCTCGTTTCCAAAAAAGCCTTCCGGAAACACTCAAGACCCAAAAAAAAACCTTACCAGGCACATTTCACTTACATAAATGTTCCTGCGTCTCAGGAAAACGGAGCTGCAGGTGCTTCTCTGCAGGGTGCCCCCAAACGCCAGAGTTTGGGTCACGCCTTTGGTGAGGGGGGGGGGGGACAGTCTGCCATGGGCCATTAAGAAGAGGGCACAGAGGCAGTTTATCCTCATTTAGGACAACCTTGGTTGAAAGGTATCAGGATAATTTCCTTGGGTGTTGTCTCTATTCCCCTATCAGAGTGCACTTGAGCTCTCCTTCTGCTCCCCGGCCCACCCCCACCCCCACCCCCACATTACTGGACCCGGCCCAGCAGAAGGGATTAATAATGGCCCTCCGGTTGAGTATCACAGGGAATCACAACCTGCTTCTTCTGCTCGAGTCAATTCATGTTACAGCTGCTACGTGTAAAAGCAATCAGTGTGTAAGGTAACAGTCACCTGAGGAAGGAGACACTGTGGTTCTTTGTTTGTCTGGAGGTATTTAGTGTATCAGAACGGGCCCTGACATAACAGAGGATGTGACCAGGAGCGGTGGAGAAGAAGACTCTGTGCTGCCATCGTGTGGTGAAATGAGTCCTGACCGGTTCCATCACACCTTAACTCTAACCTCCTCTCTGACAAGAAAAACAAAAAATGTAAACATAAGAATTGAACCCTTAAAGGAAACAGACAATGACCACATTATTCATATAATTTGAGATTTATTTTTGGGCTTTTTGTGCCTTTTATTGGAGGGATATGACAGTGGAATCTGAAATCAGGGCGAGAGGACGACAGCCTGTCTGCTCGACTGCACCACCAGCGCCCCCACTTCAGTATTTCTGTTGTTTTTTTATTAACCAACAAGTCATGAATAAAGGTAACCGAGCCCTAAATGTAACCTGGACCAGGACTGGAAAGTAAAAAATTACATTTTCTCAAGTAAATGTAATTACACCACTCAGCAAAACTAGTCTAATCAGATCCAGGATTAAGGCCGCCCACAAGGAGGGAAAGAGGGGGGGAAGCTTTGTGAGGCCTGGCTGCATGGAGGAGGGGGGATAGAAGTGAGCAAAAGCATGGTCCATCCTACATTTAAGCTTTGATAACTGCATTTTGTATTAAACCTATATACACACCATAACAACAAAAATACACGTTGTATGATTGGTTGCTTCAGTAAAGTGAATCCTGTTTCAAATTGTAAACTCCATCATCTTAAAATGGTTTAGTTCCTCCAGTAATGTCAGACTGATGTAACCACCAACGACTGCACACAAGTCTAGATCCCGGAGAAGAAAACGGGGGAGCTGGTTATGACACGTGACTCCAACAATAACCTGTTCACACTTTTTTTCAGCTCCAAAAGCTGATTGGAGTCAGGCAGAGGACGCCAAGAGGCTAGCACGGGAGTTGCTAATTAACCACGGCTAGAAACCTGGATGCATGGCCTCTACTTGCATGTTAAATAAACAAATAAAATTAAGCAAAAATGTGCCTTGAAGGACAGAAAGATGGCGACAATGACGGTCATCAGAAAATATTCAAACCCACTGCCCCTCTTTGTCTGCCTCCTAACAGACCTGGTGTAAATGATGAAACCACACCCGGGTAGAAATTAACCAGAAGTTACGTAACCCAAGTAAGACGTGCAACATAGCTGAGTTAAAATACACCTTAGTGTCTACGTTACTGAACCTGTCAGGGTGTATTCAAAAAGACGAGGCGACATCAACACGGAAAAGAAATGACTCAAGAGGAAACCGTTTCCAATTTGAGGTTTTATTATTTGGAAAATTAAGTCTCAAAAATTCAAGATACATTGGAATAACAAGTGCACACAAATTCAAAGAAGTGAGGTGTAATAATACACGGCATAATTAAGCTTAAGATCTCTTATCATGTCTTGTTTTTACACCAGCGATACACTCCAAATCAGCAGCAGGAAAATCAGCCAACCGTTGAGCGGTTCAAGTAAGACATGAAACGACAGTTAGTGTTAGTCCTTTAAGTTAAAAGCAATTTCAAAGAGGAGAAAAAAGACGTCTTTTAAAAAGAGAGAGAATTAATAAAGCAGTGAATTATTAACATCGAGCGAGGCGTTAAATCATATCAGAACGACAACTTAACTGGAGCCTCTAAATGTGCATCTTCAAAACTTAACTTAAAAAAAAAGATCCTGAAAATATTTAACACCTTGTTTTTTTTTTCTTTTTTTACAAAGTATTATTTTAACACTGATGAACGAAAAAATAAAAAGAGCAGATGGCAACAGAGAACAAAATCATTTCACAACATAATTCTTAAAAATAAAGAATAACAAAGAGAACATTTTCACAATTAACACTTTTTAAAACAAAACTGGGTTTGTGTTTTACAGTTTTGGCCAAATTTACCCAACTATTTTTTTTAAATCAAAACGTGATTTTCTTTTTAAAAAATGTGATTTTTTCCCTACCCAGTTAAACAGGAGGTAATGATAACGTACCCGACTCCACGTTTTCTACAACCAGATCCTACTCTAAGCAACATCACTGTGCGACACAAAAGGAACATACTAAATACAGAAGGGTGGATTATTGTGCAGGCAAAACCTCCCAGCTAGAGGTGGTCACTCACTACATGGCAAACCCGGAGAGAATGATCTCAGAAAGATTATGTACAACATCAAGGCTGCAGTCCACTGGCATCCTAATATCTCAGACTGTTAAAAAGTTAGTTGGCTCAGATACAGTTCATAAATATTTGAACCCGAACGACAAGCAACAACATTACCTAAAATCTATTTTTCTCGCGTCCTTATCCTGTTTAACCCTGACTTCTTCTTCTTTTTTTTTTTGTTGAAGCATGTGAAAAAAAACATTTACATACAGTTTCAAAAACTACTTTACACCACAAGTCGAGTTTTTATTTCCCCCCTTCAGCTGACTCAAACTGGACATGTTTGGGTACACAGTTCTACACATCACCGATAGCACTGACCAGAGGAGTATATTTGTGGCACTACATTAGAGACGAGAGGGAAAACTTCAAGGTGCATACATGTTATTAGTCGGACACGGCACAGTCGTTATTAAGTTGGCATGTGGAATGGAATCAACAAAGAGGCTGTTTTGTCCGTGCAGAGCGCAGGACACATGCAGAGATGTCTCATCGCTTGTTACATAGGTCGGGGATCTAGCAGGAAATCTGATACTCAAATCAAGGTTGGGTCAACATACCGCACTTCTGGGTATCACAGCTTCTCCTTTCATACATAAGTATCCAGTCTTCCAGCTTCAACTCTGGCAAACATTTCTGGACAGGTGGATGTAGCTTCTCAAGTCTCAGGTGAATGTGTGTGTGTGTGTGTGTGTGTGTGTGTGTGTGTGTGTGTGTCTGTGTGTAATGCTGCTCAGTGTGTCAGGTGCTGCGTGCGCTCGTCCATTCGCTGATGTTGTGTCGGCTGTGTTTGTATGCCTCTAGATGTGCGTGATTTAGCGTGTACCAGTGTGTTTTGAAACTGCTTCTGCGGCGCTGCTCTGCGTGTGAGAGACACACTATAGGAAAGCACTTGGGTTTGCTCGTGGATCCTTCTGGTTCCTGTAGCGCACGGCCAGCCACACCCCCAAGATCTGTTTAGAAAAAAACAACACACACACACACACACACACACACAGATTAAAAAAAACATGAAGATTGGCACAGGAAATTCATCTGCTTTTGACAAGATATGTGATGTCAGAATGTCAGGATCCTGGTCAGGGTTGCCAGCTCGTGTCACTTGCACAATTTTTACAGATTTTGGGTCTTTTTGCCTTTATTAGATAGAGTAGGAAATGAGGAGAGAGAGCGGGGAATAACATGCGAGAAAGGAGCCAAAGGTCTGACTTGAACCCAGGCCGCCCACTTGGGAGGACTGTAGCCTCCATACGGGGGGCGTGACCTCGCTGCTAGGCCATCAGCGCCCATTTAAGATCTTTTTAAGACCAGCACAAAGAAAAAAAATCAATACCATTTTTGCACCAGATTTCATGTGGGACTCAACAACTTTGATTCCCAAGTTTAAAAAAAAATGTTTTATCATATCCTGCAAGTTGCCTCACAATCATTGATTGACCCTGCCAACCATTTCCTGTATTATTAATTATTTTGTTGAACTTTAATTTCCCAATCTTCTTCACCTTTTCTTCTTCTAATGGTTTATGAATGCATGTGATATGCTGCCATAAATGCTGTGAATTGTGACATACACGATGAAATCCACAAAAAAGAATAATAAAAAAAAATCATAAAACTGGAAGGTGTAGAATTGAAAAAGTATTCAGGCATGTTTCATAGGACCTCTCACGTGTAAAAATGTGACTTTTAGAGGCTATTACAACCTCCTTAAATTGCAAAAATCTAATTGAAGACTTTTTAGGGGCCTGCAGGAAACCCTGGAAGTGTATTTAAGTTGTGATTTATTTTCTCTCTGCCAAAAGGTCCCCAGATGGCAGTGATTTTGTTAGAATGTATTTATTTCACAACAAATATGAAATGCTTGAAAAACAAGACAGCTGCCAACCTTTATGAATTTATGTTTTCTTATCGAAGAACTACTCGAGGATGTGTGAAAACTACATTTTTTAAGCAAAACAATCAGTCCAGTTATTATTCAATATTAAAACCTAATGTTGTTACCCATTTCTTTCCCGCCAAAGAGGCATTACAAACGATTCAATGAGCGTGAATTGTTAGGGGATGCAGGTTGAGAAAGTGAGCACTCACTTCTGTAAAGCTGAAGAAGAGTCCGACGCCCCCGAGGATCTTCAGGGCCTCGGTTGCATGATCCAACATCTTTAGTCCGCAGGTGTAGCAAGAAGTTTTCTGTTTGCACAACTGAAAGTGGAAGAGACAAAAAAGAAGCCTCAAGTCTTCAGCAGTATGAGTCAACAGTTTGTCAGGGGAAAAAAAACACTATTGTATGCCAAAATCTATTCTGAGAAGTAGAGAACGTGGCCTATTTCTAACTCTTATAATGCTTATGGGACTTTTTATTCAGTGGGAGATATTGTGTAACTGGAAGTTCAGTGTGATACTTAGATATTTATCTATGAAGCCAGTGAGCAGTTACACAAGAAGTAAAATATATTCTGAAAGAAAACAGGAACAAAATACTATTTCAGCTGCTCAAGCAGGTCAACTTTTTATACATACAGATATTTTTTTGGGCCTTTTTGCCTTTCTTAGATAGAACAGCTGAAGAGAGACAGGAAATGCTTGGAGGAGGGAGTGGGGGACGAAATGCAGCAAAGGGTCGAGGTCGGATTTGAACCCTAAGCCACTGCAACAAGGTCTATAGCCTCCGTACATGGAGCGTGCAACATAACCGCTAGGCCACCGCAGCTTTTAAGCTTTTAAGAAATATGTTTTATTTTTCTTAACTGATACATTTGCAACAATGAAACATCTGATATGGGGACTTACAGCGGGGCAGTTTTGCACGTCCAGTTCAAACTGTGCCCGGCTGTCGGTGCCGTTGAGCAGCCCGCAGCAGTTCAGCTGACTCTCCAGGTCGGTCTTAGTCTTGTTTTCCAACATTCCCCACGCGGAGTTCAGGAGTGTCTCCTAAAGAAGCAATGAAGACAAATTAAAATGGAGCTAATTGTTTGAAAAAAAGCCCCAAAAACGTATATACATAATTTATGTTTCCTTACCTGCTGCCCGCGGTTCATTGCCAAGCAGGAACAGGAAACTCCTAACTGGAACAGGAAAACGATGAAAAGGATGACCATGTACTGGGAGTGAGGAGGTCAAGGAAGCATCACAGGAAACAAGTAACGGAGCACTTAGAACACTTATCCAACGTCATTGTTTTATTTTGTTAAAAGGAGGAAGCAGGGAAGTTCACGTTAAATGTTTCAGATGAAGACAACATGATCGCAGTTTCTATTATTAGGGCCTTGAAGACTTTAAGATATTAAATAATTAATATGATTCAACAAACTACAATTGAATAACCTTTCTTAACCTCTGAAAATCATTGGATATCTTCTCGGTATCAGCACTGTGAGGAAGGTAATGGTATCAGCTGAAAAAAATCCATATCACACACCCTGACCAGATGACCACTTACACAACCGTGCATCAACGAGAGGAAAGGATACGAAGAACAGCATGACTTGGTGGTGGTGCATTGCTCCGATGAGTCCCACGATGGCGATGAGCAGCAGGAAGACGCCCACCGCGATGACCCCGCCGATGATGTGGATGCTCGACACTAAGCCGAACCCCTTCCCCCATGCTGCTACGCCTATCAGCAGCAGCCCCACCAGCTGAAGGGAACAGAGGGAAGGAAGTCAACAACATGGAAGTGAGCTTATCACACAGTCACAGCGCACAGCTTTCTACTACCGCTAACACCAGGCGTCCTGTTTTAACTATGTTTTATAATGCCTGTCAAAAAATAAAGCATGAAGCACCGGTGACAAAGGAGGAAACAGTTTGACCTGATGACACGGTTTCATTTCTAAATGTCTTCATATGACTCTGGATCATAAGACTGTCTCTACACAGTGCTTTTACTGTTTATGACACCCTGAAACCAATCAAAAACACTGACTTCATACTTTTGTTGGGTCACATTATGTGTTGCTTTTAGTGATTACCCTCAACAGAAAGTAAACTCTAACTCCCTCTGCTGTTTGTCAGTGTTGCCAACACCGATCTGTAACATCAGTGGATTTAAATAATGAGCACGTCCTTGATTATTTCATGGAAAGTGGACACATAACAGAACTGCCGCCTCTTATGACCCAGGGAGAGTCGTCAGGATATGATGGGACTATTCGTCCTTGCAGCACTTGTATGTACAGAATGTCCTGGTTCACCGCAGCAGCTACCGAGTCATAGTCATGACAGTTACAGTGACTCAGCTGCCAACATGATCTGGAGCATGTGTACACGGTCCAAGGTTGTTGACTCGATAGGTCGTGTCTCATGTGTTCTCTTTCAGCAATAAAGGACACAGAGACCTACAAGCTCTCAGGCTCTCAGTGTGTAACAGAAGACTAAGTATACCTACCAAGTTTACTCATGTCTTTCACAACATGCACACCTTGCAGACCTAATCATATTCAGCATGTCAGCAGGTGAGTGAGTCGGAGCAAAACAAGTTTAATCCAGAAGCTTTTGACAGAGCAGTAATTAAATCATGACTAACTCAAACCTTGTGCCAACGTCAAAAATTTAAGGAATGCAAACATGACAGACAAATGGAGGCATTCACTGTCATGAGTGCTGTTATGAAAGTGTACTACGTTTATGCAGAGAAGTATGAA
Source organism: Labrus mixtus (assembly GCF_963584025.1). Lineage (NCBI taxonomy): Eukaryota > Metazoa > Chordata > Actinopteri > Labriformes > Labridae > Labrus > Labrus mixtus. The sequence continues at coordinate 26,499,886 of NC_083626.1, forward strand.
AACTCGGATCACTCATTGTTATCGCAATGTGAACATTTGCAATAAACGCTTTTCTGAATTCATCGCACTAAATAATAAAAATGATTTCAAGTAGGGGGGGGTTAGTGTCACTTCTTACTTATTGGCTTCATAAATAGAAATGCAGAACATAGTAAGATATTTATAGAGCCCCTGAAGATATAATTATCTTGGCTTTAAAAACATATAAGTGATTCAGGAACCTCACTAACCCTATTTTCTTACTAATCGTTTCAGATCCAAACAATATGAATACACACGACAGATCAGTTCGTACTTTTGCCAACTGTCATGCAACTTAGATTCACAAGCTTCCTCATTAGATATGCTTGTTCAATCTGATTAGATTTCCCAATTTTCTCTCTCTCTCTTATACAACTGCTCGTCCATAAATTCTGCTTTAACAAAAATATAAATGTTCAGTTGTTATTTACACTGAGAGTCTTAAGTTTGCAGTGTGAGCCGTGTTATACTGGTAAATTAAACATCGAGAGGAGTACCATAATAATTGATCCACAACATTAACATACATGAGAAACAATGCATCTAGTACACCACCACCATCCACTACAACCTCTAAACATTTAGTACAAATATTACCTTTCTCACTTCAACACACTGAAGGTGCTAAGATTGCTTTAATTTCAATTTGCAGCTGAGCTATTTTATTGGCTCACAAACATAACAAATGATTTGGATACTGATTGTTCAGTGAGCTTATGGTGCAAGGGGCAAAAACTAAAACCTGAGTAAAAACAACAACACTGATCACAATGCGAGAGTTAGTTTAATGAGTTATGGGACCTGTATTACTTATCTCAACTGTTAGGTAATTGAATGTTTGTGCTACCTTTGCAGGCCTTGTTGTAATGTTCTAATCTGTGTGAATTATGTAATTTCCGAGCTGATTAAAACCAGCTGGATCAAATTCCTGACAGAAAGCTGATTCTTATACTAAAAATAAAACTACAGAAACGCCTCTGCATCATGATAATATGTAGTAGACCTGTAATAAAGATGTTGATGTGTACACTTGATTAGATTCTGTCGAGGTTGACACTTGGTTATATTTTAACCCAGGACCCTTTAAAGCTGTAAAGGACTTAGTGCTTTGACTCGTTTTTATCTTTTTCGTTTCTAAACGAAGGACCAAAGTTAGAGGTTAGCAAATACTATTTCAGCACCACAAACAACAGAACTTAAAATAAATCCTCATGATTTAACGTCACCTCAGACAGTCTTCATAATATTTGATATGGGAACGTACCTTAAAAATTGGACTACAACAAGTTCTGGAATGTGGAGCGAATACGGTTGGAGAAATATTGTGAGATTTTTTCATCACACCAAAACTTAAAGGAAGATTCTTACTTGTCCCACGGCCTCGCTGGAGACAGTGTGGGGAACACAATGTGTGAAAATGACTGAGTACTGGGATGAAGTGTGGAAAGGAATGAAAGCAATTTTAGGTGATGAACTTCCTAAGACTTGTGAGGTGCTGTATCTGGGAAATTTAACACAGGACAATATACAAAGCAAAGACAGAAGGCTGGGATACTACAGGTGGCATCAAAGAAAGCTATAACAAGAAAGTGGTGTAAGGAGGCTAAACTGACTGACTACTACTATCTTTTAGTTTCTTACATCTTTTTAAATCTTTGGTCCTCTTGGTCTCAGCTCGTGTTGCCTGGGTTCTTATGATGGTTCTTGTGATGGTCGGGTTATATATGTCTGTTGGGTATCGTGCACTTTGGGTTCTTTTCTGTTGAATTGTATTTAATTATTTTTAGTATTTTGCATTTGTTATGTTCTTGCTGTTGTTAATGTTCTTCTGTGTTTGGTTTAGTTTGTTCTTGTTTTTGCTGTTTGTCAAAGCACTTTGTAAACCTGTGTTTTTAAAAGGTGCTATAGAAATAAAGTTATTATTATTGTTATTATTATAATTATTATTATTGTTAACTGACACCAACGTTTGTATACTGTGTTTATTTTGATGTATCCTCATTAAGAAAAGCAAATAAAATATAAGTAATAATAATAATAAATAATAATAATAATAATAATGTGACTACAGGGCCTCCTTTGTTTTGTTTATTTGATTTCATTAGAAGCTTATTGTTGTTTTTAAATGTCTGATCTCAGTTCGTCCCGGTTTAACTTGGAGGACACATGCATGTGAGATCATTCAATCTTACTGTGACAAGCCCCAGTGACAGATAAGGACGTGGGAGATAAAGCGTGGAAATGTCACAGTTTGTGTCAGCTGGCCTCCCAGCTAACGGTACCTTAGCTTACATACAGCTAATGGCGCTAGCTGCGTTCAGCTACAAAGCCAAAGAACTCTACTTCCTACATGTCTATGTAATCTAATAACGAACACTACATATGTCTAATCATCTAATAGACAAGTGGCAAAGAGTTCATACCAGTGTTCATCTGTGAAGTAAACAAAAGAAGCGTGTAGAGTGAAAGACAAAAACGTTAGCATTTTCCCCCCTGCGCTGTAGCTAGTTAGCTCGTAGCTAGCCGCGCTGCACTACATCAGTTCATTCAGAAGCTAACTAGCCTAAGCTAACATTAGCATAATGATCTTGTTCGTTCACTCACCATGTAAACCACATTCAGGGCACAGAGAGCATTTTTGGAGCAGGTGAAGCCGCCACAGACCATATTCGATATTCGAACAACCTCGACTGGCTTATGGGACCAAAATGGATCAAATATTTTGTTGGTAACCGGCTGTCGTCTTGTTCTCCGGAGCGCACAACTGTTTCTGCTCAGCGACGAGGGCGTATGTGATGACGTCACGGTCATGGATCGCGTCAGTGTGTCAACCGACCGACGTCATCCGTGTTGTGGGATCTCTGGAACTAAAGCCTCTCTGTATAACTGTGGAGGACGAGATCTGACAGAAGTATAAATAAATAAATGTATTAAAAAAAAAAAATTTAAAAAAAAAAATGAATAAATAAAAAAAATAATAATAATAATGAATAAATACAAAATAAAATAATGAATAAATAAAAAAAATAAAATAATGAATAAATAAAAAAATAAAATAATGAATAAATAAATAAAATAATAAATAAATAAATAATTAAATGTCTCGTCAGATCTCGTCCTCCATACATAACATTGTCTGTGCTTACAATAAAGTTGTTAAAAAAAAGCCTCTCTGTTATAATGAATTATAAGCGTGTTAAATATAACATTTAACTTATTGTACGCTTGATGATACTTTAAATAAATTATATTTACAAATGAAGAATGAGAAAAAGAATCCCAAACTTACCTGGATTTTTAAATGAAATTAAACAATAGGTACATAAAAACTGTATAGACTGTAATAAAAATTATTGGAGACTCTTATTTTATTTATCAGTTTATATGTCAGGGACAATACATTTAGACATTATTATATCTAATTTAAGTGCAACCAATGCAGTGTATGTGCAGTAATCTTTTTTGTTTTGGGGGGGGGGGGGGGGGGGGCTTTTCGTGCCTTTAATGGAGAGATAGGACAGCAGACAGAGCCGGAAACCAGGGTAGGAGAGTAGGGAATGACATGCGGGAAAGGAGCCACAGGCCGGATTCGAACCTGGGCCGCCCGCTCTGAGGACCACAGCCTCCACACATGGGGCGCGCGCACCACCAGCGCCCCTGAGTGCAGTAATCTTGATATGGATAAACCTGTGCACCGATATTGCTTGTTTTTTTCCCGAATCTGGTATTTATCCTTTATTTGTGATATTAATTTGTCCTTATTATATTGTTTTAATGAAAACTAAATGTACCTGTTTTGTTATGTTGTCCCCTGGCTTTGTTTGATGTTGTTTTATTAATGTCTGTTTTTTATTGTTTATCATTTAGGTACCTACCTAACTTTTATTTTCGCTCATATCGTTACACTGTATTTTTATTTTTTTGTAATTTTCTACCCTAAAAAATAAAAAAAAAATTCCCATGTTGTAACATTTAAAGATTGAAAATAATAGAGTGGAAACTATCTCGGTCTGTGTGATGAGCAGGCGCTGTGTGCTCTCTGGTGACAGGATGTTTGTGACACAGGTATTACTCAATGGACTTGATGATACACCAAGGAGAAGTGTGTGACACAGAGTGAAAAAGAAAGAAATGTTTCAGGCTGTTTTACACTATAGCAGCAATTTATTCAACCACGAATCTAAACAGATTTAAAGTAATAATGTAACTCAGTTTATATCATATAATATGATAACAGATAGAAGAAGGGCTGGATGGTTCCTCATAAATATCTGATAACGAATAAGGGGAAGAATAATTCATAAATATTACCCTACTATTCAAAATATGATTAAAAACAAAAGAGACATAAACACAAACTTTTTGTGAGGACCGTCCAGAGACAGTTTATCACCTTTTTTGGCGTTGTAATCACATTAAAACTTCCTGGAAAGCCTTCAGTAGAATTGTTTTCAGAGACTTTGACTTATTGTGGGTGAACGGGCTAAACCGTTTCTACAGAAAAACATTTATATTAAGTAAATGTGTATATTTTCCTTTCAAATAATTTTTTCACAAATGCATATTAAGCTATAAACCCCCCCAATTGTACTATTTTTTATTTTGAACAAAATATAAAACGCATACATAACTCTGATAACAGAAAGGAAATAAAAAATCTGAACATGTGTGCTGATGCTGAATATTTATGTTTAATGTAACATACATATCTCTGGTTTATGTTGCTGCTCTTTGTCTACTGTTCTTGTATTTTTCTAATAAAGACGATAAACATGTTTTTATTGATAAAAAATAACATATTTTAACACATTTCATGCCTTTGCCTTTTTTTCAGGATCTTTAATACCCTGATCCTCCTGACAAAAAATCTGAGTCACTGCCTGATGTTTACTTTTGGAAAAGTTTGATTTTTATTTATTTATTTTTATATATAATCCCCCCTAGTCTTGATTTATGTTTGAATTAACTTGTTCCTGTGTATTTTGCTGTTGTATGTTCATCCTCTTTAAGAGTTTGTATAAACATTTTTTGTAAATGTTAAATTTGTCAATAAAGACGGTTAAAAAAAAAAAATGAGTCACTTCAAAGGCCCCTCACTTCAAAACGTTTTTATTTACTAAAAACACATAAATAGAACATAGACTGTCAATATAAAATAAAATGTATTCTCTCTTCTGGTATTTATATTTCTAAAAATGTATTTTTTTAAATGTATTTACCTGATAAAGTTGTGTTGATGTCACGGGTTATGACCTTTGACCTTTTGTTGTTTCTGGAGGAGTGAAAGAAGTCTGTTGGACCTTGCACAGACTGCCTATAACAAACAAGAGGCTGCTAACAGGCAGGACTCATTGATCTGACAAACATGGAGGATAATGAGAAAGATGAGGATGATGAAGAAGATGAAGAAGATGAAGAGGATGAAGAGGATGAAGAGGATGACTGACCGAGCGGCAGTTAAAAAACGAGTCAGTAAGTTAGCTAATTTGTCGCGGGCTAATTTTAACTGATGTTTGTGTAACATCGTTTATGGTGTCTGTTCTTCCACCTGCCACAATGTGTGTGTTCTGTAATTATTTGTATATTTGGCTCTCTCTCTCAGGTGTAGCGTTTTGTACTCAGCTCAGGTGGAAGTTGAAAGTTTTGCCAGTTGACTTTAAAATGTTGTTCTTCAAAGGGACTCAGAGGTCAAGGTGAATTTCAGAGAGCAAGCACTGTGACAAATATTGTGTTTAAATGTTTGTCTTCACACTTTATGTACTAGAAGGAATCGTTATGTATTGAAATGTCGATCAGATAAGCCCAGAGCAGGCTGGCTCGGGACCCCCAGGGGGGTCGCCAGCCACCAAGATGGGGGTCACAAAATGCCTTCCATAAAAAATTAAAAATCATTAAAAGTATATATTTTTTATCCATTTTTGTAAATATACAAAAAGTAGTCCAATGTCATATAAGACAGTATCGTTAAGTGAAATGGAAATGAAATGAATGTGTTCATTTTTTAGTGTGTGCGTGGCTGTCGCTACATTATAAACCTAACTAACCACCTTAAAGAACAGTGGGGGGTCCCCCCAGTTTCTGTCACCCTTATTTTGGGGGTCACGACCTGAAAAGTTGGGGAACCCCTGTTCTAGACAGTCATGACTCAGAGAGATATTTACAGAGGATACACTGGACATCTGCTGTATTTCTGTGTAAAATGTCGCACATTCTGCCTTTAACTTGAATTTTGTTTGGTAATTTGGGATTCTTATCGCTCTAGCATCTCACACTGCCACACCAAAGAGAGTACTGGCCTCCACAGATTCTGAGAACATCTCCTGCATCCTCTAAAACCAGGCTTTTCAGTGGTGTTTATCAGTGGTAATAATCATGCTTTTGGAAGTAGAAATAACTCATTTTTGGTGCAGATATGATGAAGATACAAAGAAATCAGCAAATATTCCAAAATGATTGACCTTACATCAGTGGCCTTCTCTTTAGGGGAAACAGCAGCAGACTTACATTAAACGTAAAGATAAACAACAAGATTAAAACACAAACTTTGATGTCAGAATTGTAGTTAATTGTGTTTTATTTATAGTATTTCCAGGTTAAAGCAGCACATCATGTCGTAAGGTAAATTTCTGCCTCAGCTGCTTTTCAGTGGTGTGACCACGACAGCATTCAGACCTGCTTTCTACTGAAGAACAAGGTTTAAAATAAGGAAGTGAATTCAGTTCAGTTCAAACCTGCAGGAGGAAACGGAGACACAAACTGTCGTGAGCTGACTTTGTGGTCTAGATAGAGAGAGAGAGAGAGAGAGAGAGAGAGAGAGACGGCGAGAGAGGCGCCGCGGCTTCTTTTTTTCTGCTTCTTCTTCTGTCTGAAGACGGCGTTCACCTGGTGGAACTAACAGCCAGGAGGTTCAAATGGGCTGAAGCGAGCAACTTTTGCTTCACTTAACAACGGATCCATGTGTCAGGATGAGCAGCAACAGCAAATCAGTGAACTCCACTGCAATAAAGGCAGAGATCAAGAGGCATGAATCTCTCCAGAGGGCAATCAGTAGACTTTCCAAGCAGTTTGAAAGAGTCGGCGATCAACAGCTGCGCTCAGGCCTCAAAGTTTACCTCCACAGTATTGAAGGTAAGACCTCTTTTTTTTTTTTGGCTCTTTGTGATCGACGTGTGTTTGATGTGTCAGGTAAGAAAAGCAACACGTAAACCTTTCTGCTAAAGTTCACACTGAAAGGTCAACTTACAAATGAGTGTAACTTTTTTAGGATGCTCGTGTTAAAAATCATCTGCAAACTATCAGTGTCGACTTTGGTTTACAGCCGCTCTCTTCTTCAGTAGTCGTCGTTGGGTGTTGTTCTGGGAACATGACAGCGAAGGTGATTGATATCTGCACCTCTACTTCCTGTCTCTATCGGTGTGTTTTTTTCTGTGGAAATAGTTCTCTCTGTTTTTTCAGTTCTCATTTTACTCTGAGGCCGCGATAATTCACCTTTCGGGTCGGGTTTTATAACTTTTATTTATCAGTCAGCCTCTGGACCCCGGCCGACCAATGGCAACATCCCTCAGCAGCCATCGCCATGGCAGCAGGATGAAACCTGCTGTGTGGCCTACTTCCTGTCTGCCAATCTGCAACTGCCCTCAAAGCCACTTCCTTTCAGACAAACAGAGCCTTTACATGTGAAGCTGATCACTTTGACATCATTTCCTCATATCTCCACTTCCCACCGCTTCTTCTTTAAAGTGACACAACGTGTTACTCTTAAACTCCCACTTGTTTTTAAAAAAAAAATCTCATCTGCAACTTCTTTTCTCTCGAACCGCAGCAAGAAGGTGAGAAGTTTATTTTGCATCATTTACTGAAGCAACGATGAAAATAATTCTCTGTAAGAAGTGAAAGTTCACCATGACGTCATACTGAAATAAATTAATATCTTTATTGATTGATATTCTTAATTTGAACATCATATTAAAGACAAGTAGAAGGGTAACTAAACATGAAAAGCAGAAGAAAATATAGAAAGTAAAACTAAATGATAACATCAAAGAGACACAGAGGAGCAGGATGATACATATTTGACCTTTCCCCCTTAAATCAAACTTGTTCACAAAGCTCAAATCTGCTCGTCTTGAAAACATACCGGAAACACGACATAAACTACAAGCGGCACCATCGGCCTGTAGTCAGAGCAGGAGGAGAGAGAGACTTTGAGGCATTTCTCTCCAGCTCCTCTGATCAGAGTCAGGAGGCGAGAAGAGAGCTCTCAGATCAGACACGGTGAGGGAGAGCCTAGCGGTTATGATGCACGCCCTATGTGCAGAAGTTATAATCTCAAAAGAATCTGTCGTGGGTTCGAATCCGCCCTTTGCTGCACGTCATCCAGCCCACTCTCTCTCCTCCCAACACTTCCTGTCACTCTTCACCTGTCCTCTCCAATAAAGGAAGAAAGACCCAAATACAGTTTAAAAATAAATGAATAAATAAAAATATGTCATTGACCTTTACAAGTCCAGATAAACTTCTTATCTCAAGATATGAAAATATGAAAATATTGAAGTTTCTTGAAATGAGATGTTCAGAATATTTAATTTCAAGGAAGTCAACATGTACGTTTTCCTCTCTGCGTTGTCAGATATTTTTGACTCATTACACACAAATGTTTTGCTTCTTGAAGTAATTTGTTAATCTGGATTCGTTAAGTGAATTATGATTCATATTAAGTGTGATGAGAAACAAATTATTAGACTTATTAATTTACTCAGATTTGAGTTTCTGCAGTGTACTCACACAACTACAGCATTACCAGTGATGGAAAGTAGGGACACTTTCTCAAACCCTGCATTTCTCTGGGTTGCTTATTATTCATTTAAGTACTTGATTTTCTGATATATAAAGTAATAATGTAGTTTTTAAATAATAATAATAATATATACAACTGTTTTTCAAAAGAGGTTAATGTACTTGTTTAGTGGACAGATTTATTTACTTTGCAAGTTAAGATGTAAAAGGAACAAATTAGTAAGAAAATGAAGAAAGAAAGTAATACAATAGGGGCTCTCGTAGCCTAGTGGTCAGTGCATGTGCCTCATGTACGGAGGCTGTGGTCCTCCAAGCGGGCGGCCTTGGGTTCGAGTCCAACCTGTGGCTCCTTTCCCGCAGGTCATTCCCCACTCTCTCTCTCTCTCCCTGATTTCTGACTCTATCTGTCCTGTCTCTAATAAGATGCATAAGCCCCAAAATAAAACCAAATAAAATGATGAAATATGTCTCATATTAAGAATCAGGTTTATTGCCAAATAGTTTTTACTCACAAAGACTTCAGCTCAGCCTGTTAGCTCATACAGTAATCAATAAGAAGAACGCCTCATTAAGCTAATTCCCCTGTTTGTCTGTGAGCTGAAGGTCACTCATCTTCAGTCTGCTTCTGGTGAGTTTTGAGGTCCTTTTAAGGAGCTGGCAGATCTTAAAACACTCTAAAGAGACCCCCCCCCCCTCCCTGTGTGTAAAAACACTCACTTTCTTTTCTCTTCGGTATAATTAGGCTGCTGGAGTGTCTGTGCCGTAGTGAGGATCAAAGTCGGTGTATATCCTCTGTGGGGGCCTGGATCTGTGAGTGTAGAGTTCACGGCTGCAAAAAAAAAAAAAGAGAGAGCCACCTCTCCTGTGGACTTAATAAGCAAGTGGGATGTGGTCGGTTGATGCCGTGTGCCAAGAATAAGGCTGGGAGCAGGGGAGAAAAAAAAAAATACATAAAGAAAGACTTGGAGAAAAAGGAGTGAGGTGGGAGCTAAATGAAGACTTTTAAATGTGAATCTGACGGCTGCTCGCTGCAGCATGGCGGGGACGAGGACAGCTCACAGTGAAGGAGAAATGAAAACTCACCCAGCATGACCACTGCCCTTGGCCACTGTCCATCTGACAGCAGCTGCCCATGGGTGTCGGTGTGGGGAGAGCTTTGTCTGTAAGCATGCACGTGAGTCTCTTTGCATAGAGAGAAAGTGTCCGCCTGTTTATCTGCCTTTGTATGTGGGTAAATAAAAAAAATCATAATCACTGTGCAACCATAATCTGTATGAATTTTAAAACGTAGCCAAGATGGTAAACAGTTCTCCAGTCTGTGACGGGGGAGTCATTCATTAACCATTAGACGAGCTAGATAACCTTTTGTTCCCACAAAATAAGGTGCTTTCTGTTGTGATAGCTGACCAGGGCTGGTTAAAAATGTCGATTCATGACTGCATTGCAATTATTATTTTCCCAATTCAATATCGATTCAGGGAAATCCCGAGATCAAATTTTTCAGTTGTAATGCCACCCATCTCCACTGGGGGTGCTGCTAATTCAGGTCAGCCACAATAGTGAACTTTACATAAAGTTTTTGTCCGTGCCATTACAGCACTGATATTTTCATTATGATTTTTGCTGCAAATTCCGCTCAGGCACAAATGTGCACTTTAGATCACACTGTACTTTAATGTTTTATTATTTTTTTATCAAAGAATAATGCAACGATAAAATACATTTTTAAGTCTGTTTGTTCTAAAGAACAATGCACACATAGTTATTTAACAAATATCAGAAGGTATTGTGATGAGTTATCTGGGTATTCCTGTCATCTATGTATGTGTATTATTAAATTGATGTCGAAGCATATTGATCGATATCGGATTGAATCGTGACCCACAGAATTAAAATCAAATTGAATTAGGAGGTTGAGTCCATAGCCAGCTCTACAGCCGACTGTACTTGTTGATTAATCAGTATAAAGAGGCCGAACACGTCTTTGTAGCGGGCTGAAAACATGTTGAATTGTGTTGAAAATTTAATAAAGGTCGTAATGGGTATTGACTCGCCTTTTGGAGCCACCCTCGTGTGGCCACTAAAGGAACTGCACGTTGTTGCTTTGGCTTTCTTTTCTTGTCGCCTTCTCGCGTGCAGCACTGCAGCAACCTGAGGTGCACTCCAGCACACAGACACAGTCCTGTCATGTCGCCACAGTTGTTAAAAATGGATTTCTACACATGTCGCCTCCCATGAAAGTGTGTTAGGATTTTTATAAAGCAGCTCATCTCGTTCTTTTTTTTTTATTATTCATGAGTCTTCTTGCCGTGGTGTCCCTTCCAGGTCGTGTCGTTTTTTTTTTTCTCCCCCTTGAGCCAAAGGCGGCTGTCGGAGGTCTTTTGTATTCAGTGAGAGTAGTTTATTGCCCTCTCACTGGCTGTGGAAGAGAGGGGAGGGGGGGGGAGCGGGCTGAGCAGGTGGACAGTCAGACCCTGTTTTATGAGATGATGGCGGGAGGCTGCGAGTGGTGCACTGTGGGGAAATGCATCCTCTGATTCCACATCAAGGCCGTTTTTTTTTTTAATCAGAGAGTAATTAACATGAAATTACACACCGGGTAATAATCCAGGAGATGGATGTGTAATCATGTTTGCTGCGGTGTTTATTTTGTGGCACGCAGCATATTTGCAGCAGTTCTTCTTTTATTTGCCTCGATTAAAATTTCTGTTTGTTCAAGATCAGTCGATGCACAGGAAATAGATCGGCAACTATTTTGACTTAATATTAAGCCAGTTTATAAAAGAGATGAATATCTTTGTGTTCAAGCTCACACATCTTAGAATTTGCTGTTATGTTTTGTGTTATGTTACAATAACCTGAATTTCTTTTTTCCGCTTTAGCTGTTAGCGGTCGGACTAAACTAGACAATCAGTCGGCTTTGAGAAAATTAAACATTTATAACAATTTCCTATAATTAGAGATGGGACCAATCCGATCTAATATCGGTATCTGGTCCGATATTGAAGTAATTTACCTATCGGATATCGGACTGACGGAGCTGATTTGCGTCACTGATAAGGAAAGATAGTTTGGCACTTTAAACATTCTCAGCTCCCACAATCTCACTTTAAACACGTTCAGACTGAGCTGTAAGAAGTGCCCACAAATCGTCTCCATGACGACCTTCACACAACAGCTCATTGTTTCTGATAAAAAGTACAATTCTTACTCTTCACTTTGAAAGATTTAATTTGAAAAACCTGACGGCTGCTTCCTGTTTGTATGTGAAGCCAGCACAATGCAACGCTGGGTTTACTATGAGACATTCAAAGACACACAGAACAAACTGAAACAGCAAATGTTTTTCAAGATTATCATCATTTTATAAAAAAACTCTTTAATTTGTGAAGTTTTTCTTCACTTTCATTGCACATTTACATTCTGATTGATGAAAACTCACTGAATTCCCCCCCAACCCCTTCGCCTGGCCTAGTATTTTCACTTTCATTAGATTTTTGAAGACTAGACTTAGAGGGCCCTAATTTGTCTTATTGTATTACAACCTAAGTTCATCAAAATGTTCTATAAATCGTGTTATTTCAATGATCAATAGTATCGAAAACCACAGATGGTTTAAAAAAAGTACAGATCCTCAGTCATAATTTTAAGCTGCTGTGAGCAAAAGAGAGAGCACTGTCCAAATCGAACAAATACGTTGGCAACTTTTTGAAATTACATTTTTGTTGTGAAGGGTTTGTCTGCCTTTATTTAGAGATATGACAGTGGACAGAGTCAGGAATCGGGGAGATAGAGCAGGGAATGACATGTAAGAAAGGAGCCATAGGCAGGACTCGAACCCGAGCAGCCCACCTGGAAAACAACAGCCTTCTTACATGGGACGTACGCACTGACCACTACGACACCGGCGCCACTTTTTGGAATCAAAGACCGTGTGCAGGACTTCAATCAAAAACAAGAGATTAATCAAGATAAGGACATCTGTTTTAATTTGCCTTGATATTAACACGTATTGAAATAATTAGATTTTTACTAGAATCATATTAAAGTTTAAAATTCTGGTGAAACCTGATTAGAAACTGTATTTTGCAAAAGTCCAGGCACAAATAGGTTTCAAATCATGCAAAAGTCCATCAACATTTTTTCTCACAAGTTATAATTTTTTGCTTTCCTTGTGAATGGGTTTGTTTTATTTACACAGAAATAACAGAACATGTGGTTTATTCTTTTTGCATTCTGCGGTCCAACTATTGATGTCCAATATGCTCTCATCCTCTCTCGCTGTTGCTCGCTTCACGCTGTGAGCACAGAGCTCACCCACTTCTGCTAATGAACACATGCCGTAGTAGGCAATAGACTACAAATCAATACACTCGCAGGAAAAACCTCTTTCACTCACATGTACAAGACACACACACTCTCACACACACACACTGAGAAACACCATTTTGGTTACCGAGATCCTGACGCTGATTGTGATTGCAGAATGTACCAAAGCAGGAGAGAGGAAGGGAGGAGGAGGAGGAGGGAGGAAGGACAGGGAGGAGATGATTATGCCACCAGAGCCAGGAAGATTGTAACACCTTAGCAACAAACAAGCCAAGCCTCCCGCCGAGGAGGAGCCACAGAGCGCCACACACACACACACACACACACACACACTCATACACACACATTTCTGCACAGATCGGCAGCTGAAGCGGGATGGATGATGTTCATGAAACTGTTCTGACAGCTGTGTAAATGAAACAGGGAACAGACAGCCCACCCGAGAGCCTTTTTTTTTTCCTCCCCAAACATGCATCCATTATATTGCATCTTCCATTTGTCACTCTCGCACACTACTCTCCCTTCTTCTTTCCTCTCCCTGCTGCTGCTGATCTTTCCTCTGCAGTCTCCAATCATTTAGCAGGTCCAGCTTGTGTGTGTAGCACTGCTGTTTTACCACAAGCCGTTACCCGCTGCCTCCCCCCCCCCCCTTCCTCTCCTCTCCGACTCGCAGCGAGGAAGATGGGAGGGGAGGGGATGGGAGGGGATGAGCAATAAAAAGCAGGGACCCTGCACACGTCTGAGAGGAGCAGAAGCAGAATCACAGATAGAGAAGAGGGGGGAAACGAGGAGTAGGATTCTTCTGCATTGTATGGATTGCTTATTGGAATGAGGAGGGGCATGTAGAGGGAGGGGACACTGGAGATCCAGATTGGTGTGTTTTGCGAGAGCTAAGAGAGAGAAACGCAGAGTGTGGGAGAGAAGAAGAGCGGTGCATGTGTGAGGTTTGTGTGCATGCCTGCATGTGTGTGAGAGTGTGTATGTATGGTGTGTGATGTGCTTCAGACTCGCTGAACCTGCGCGACGGTGGAAGGCGTCGGAGGCGGCCGGGGAGCTGTCGGAGCGGTGACTCGCCTCAGCGACTTCTCCGCGCGCGTGTTGTCATGCTCGACGCCCGGCGCGCTCAGAGGACACAGGCTGCAGCCCGGGAGACGGCGAGAGGGGCGTGATGGCCGGACGCACCCAGGCTCGCTCATGCATCTCCAGATTTACACCTAGGCTTCTGTCGGCGTCGCCTTTCCCCGATCCCCTTCAGCCCTCGTCGTCGGTGTCCTTCCTGTGCGTCTCCCCGCCACGCTCTCTGAACGGACGCCGCTGTCAACACACATGTGTGGCTGTGCAATGAGCGCTCTCGATCTGGACTGGTTCTCATACAGCTCTGGGGCGTGCTGGGCCACGCTGCTTTAGGGTGACACCGATGCATTTTTAAAGACTTCACCTTTTTTCAGCTGCTGTTGATCATATTTCTGGATGACGTATGATGCGGGGCCGTTATTATTATTCTGAAATCAATCAATCAAGGTTTTTCGCTGAAGAGGATGGAATGAACAAACGTTTAAGACGCTGCACATAAAGAATAAGTAAATAATCATCATCAGGAACGAGGCGTCCATAATGAAGATTTATTTCCCTCAGTGGCGGTCGGTTTTAATTGGGTGTTTTCTAGGAACAAAAGAGCTGATTGGACTCCACTGACCGAGTGTTGAAGGTTGTCAGGAAGAGATTTTCTTTCCTGTTTCCGAGACAAATGAAAAATTGCGGTCGTTGAAGAAAATCCGTGACTGAAATTAGAAATTGGAAAACAAAGAAGCGGGGATTTTTGGGGAATGGATACAAGCAGCAGCCGCTCTGCTGTTGAATCTTCCAAGGAGAAACTTAATCTCCCTCCGTGTAAGTTTTCGGTCACAGTCGTGCCGTCGAATTCTTCCACATCCCTTTCCGCTGGCACGCCGTCAGCGGTTCATGTCGCTCTGTCTGGCTTCATTCATCTACTGTGTGTCTACTGAAGCCTGTCCACATGAGCGGAGGCGGCGCCCTGCAGCAACGCACCACCTACCTCATCTCCCTCACCCTTGTCAAGGTAGAGGCCGTGGAGGAGAATGGAGGGGAGGCCAAGAGCGGCGCCCAGGGGAAGGAGGTGGAGGTGGAGGTGGAGGTGGAGGTCGGGCAAGGGGGCAGGACTGGGAAAGGCGAGGCTGAGGCGGGAGGTTACGCCCCTGCACGGGCTGAGAATGGAGCCGGGGTTGTTTTAGGACAACCACAAAAGGTTGAGGATGCTGCTGATGGGAAGGAGGGGAGGTCGACTGAGGAACCTCTCGGCTCTCCCTCAGTCGACGTCCTGAGTAAAGGGAGCGAAAAGCCAACGGGCAACCTCTCCATTCCTTTACCGACAAAGTCTGTGGAGGTCGATTTCACACGAGCGGAGAAGACGCTCTCCACTCCAGAGGCGAAGCAATGCAGGTCGCCCTCGCTGACCAAAACGACCCCGACCGAGGCGGTCGAGCCCAGCCGCACCCCGACCAGGACCAGCCTCCCGATCCGCCCGGTGGGGCAGCGGCCGGTGAGCCTGCTGAAGTCTCACAGCAGCGTCGCCACCCGGGGCCGAGAATCCCGGGAGGGTCGAGAGCGCAGCCCGACTTCGGCACAGAGCCTCGACCGCAAGGACTGTCGCATGCCGACGCGCTCGCCCGGCCCCTGCAGGGCCTCGTGGGCGGAGGCGAGCAGGCCCGACGGATGGAGGGACCTGAGAGACGAAGCCCAAGCTGGAATCACTCTCGAGATCGGAGGTAGCATGGCCGCCGTGATGAGAGACATGCCGAGGAAAGAGAGACTAAAGGCCGGGTCCGCTTCCCTACCTGCGCCCGCGACCCAAGCCTCCAAACCGGCGCGCAAAGGTAAAAGCCGCACGCTGGATAACAGCGATCTGAACAGCCTCTCTGAAGACCTCGGGCTGGCGAGGGAGGCTCAGCAGGCCCAGCAGGGCCAACGAGGCTCCGCGAAGGACCGGAAGATGCTGAAGTTCATCAGTGGCATTTTCACAAAGAGCAGTTCCGGGGCAGCCGGGTCGTCGTCCACAGCGCCTCCTGTCTACATACAGAGAGACTCCAGCGAGGAGGAAGGTAGGAGGTCGCTAACGCACGCCCGACATCTAGAGTTCTTCTGATTTAAATACAGGGAACAGAAATGTTTATGATACTTCCTTATGTGCGGGAGTTTTTTGCAACTGTATGATACAGAAAATTTTTCCTTTTCTTTGCCACTCCAACGCAGCTGCACTGAACAGTCACCTAGAAGTGTTATGGCTGCCAACTGTAACAACTGTTTTCAAGTAGGAATGAAGAACACATTTCCCATTATGTAATTGGTAACCACAGAAAACAGTTGTGTTGTGCCAGCAAGGAATGTAATGTTACTGGGAGTAACGCTCAATTAAGAATGTACCATGTACTTAAGCTCATGATTTTTGGAGTCACTCTGCTGGTTTTTTGGGTAAGAGCTCCTCAATTGTTGTTTCTGAGTTTTTAAATAGGAGACAAAGTGAAAGCTGAGGTCCAAAACAAACACAGAATAAAGCAGCTTTACGTTAAAAATCAACAACCCTTCAAACGCTTGTGAACAGACACAAATCAGAGAAATGTCAAAAAAAAAAAAACCTTCCCATATAGAAATGTTTGATTTCTTTCTCAGTTGTGACCGGCCGTCCAAAGAGATGATTTAAGACAGCAGGATATGGGCTGTCTGGGAAATCCAGGAGTCTAAATCAGTAACAGAAAAGATAAATATGGTAGCTGAAATTTCCTGACATCATTGTCTCCTCTTCAGCTAATCCAAGCACACATGTATGATATCAACCCATTATCAGAGACCCTCCAGCTCCTGTCATCATCAGAGTGGAGCCTCTTCATCTGTGCACAGGCATCCATTTAAAAATGAGTTCGGGGTGGGGTTGGGTGGAGTAGATCTTTTCAGAGAACCCCACACACAGAACACATTTACAGGCTTTAATTCTGTCATGAGACATTTCCTGAAGCCATGTGCGACTACACATTTATGACAGATGAAGCTCTTTGATGTGAGAACTGACAATGGAACCATCTTGGACGGTCTTAATCTAATTCCCCCTCAGAGCGCGGGGAAGATTTCACACCGCTGGAGGGGTAATCTCTCCACGCACACGCACACATACGTCACATACACACACTTAAGCAGCGTTCCCAGCATGGCTTTAAGTCTCATAATGAAGCCAGAGGGGAGAGAGGAGCCGCTGGTGTGATCACTGTTGGGTTGCACTGCTCCTCACCTCGGCTGTAGTTCAGGAAACGCTTGAGAGCGAGGGAACGACGCGAGGCGATATTTGTCACCCATGTTCAAAAAGGGAAGAACATTTCTAATCCTGTCTTTGATAGTCCGCCCACTGCATGAGCTGCCATCCCTGCTCACTTATTGTTTTTTTATGTCTGAGAGGCATTTAAATATGTCAAAGCGTTCGTTTTGCTTTTTTTTAAAAAGAATTAGCATCTTCTGTTTGGGAGTTACTAATTTTTCCCCCTCCTGGCTGTGTGTCGACGACGGCTGCGGCGTTCAACAGAGCGCCTCTTTCAGACAAACATGTTTGCTCAAAGAAAGAGCGAGTGTCAGCCTGTGGGAGTGAGTGAGCCTGTGTGTGTGTGTGTGTGTGTGTGTGTGTGTGTGTGTGTGTGTGTGTGTTTAATACATTCATTCACTCATTGTGTATTCACACTGTTACACATGCACACTGTGGATTCACTTCAAGTAGTGAGACTAGCCTTGCCAACTACACACACACACACACACACACACACACACACACACATGCACGCTTGCACACAAACATACTAAGGGCAGGAGGAAGTGTTGCCATGGCAACCGGCAGGACTGCTGCTTCTACTGCTGCTACAGAGGCTGATGAAACAGAGGAGGAGGTGGAGGAGGATGATGAGGGAGCCGTGGTGTGCAAGCGTGTGTGTGTGTGTGTGTGTGTGTGTGTGTGTGTGACCGGGCGTTGACACAGGCTGACAGGATTCTGACAAAAACAGATTTAAGTTAGAAAATTGGCGTTTTCGGATGAGAGCTACAGGCTATACATACGGGGGAGGAGGGGGGGTTTCAGAGGATCACACATGGTTGGTTTGGAGCAGAGAGTGTGGATAATTGGCTTTCTGTGGAAATGTGTGTGTCGAAGCAGCAGAAGGATCACACTTGTCTGATCACTTCTGGCAGCGGCAGCCGGCCATAAAGAGAGCTTTGAGTGAGAGAGACAGACAACAGTGTCAGTGCGTTTCTCTCTTTGCGTGGTAGGAGTTGCCCCCTTTTTCCCCCCCCAGATCTAAAGCGCATCACGAGCGGTTGAATGTGTGAAGTCGCGGCCTGAACGCTCCGCAGATTTACAGCTGGGCTCGAATTTAATCATCATCTGTCTTTTGAAGGACACGCCACACATTTAACAGCATGCACTACGTCTTTCTGACTAATCTGCAGAATACTCCCCCTGTAGCCTTTCTATGTTTCCCGCTTCTATATGTTTATACTCTCTCTGTGAACAATGTTAGCAGCCTAGAGGATGAGAACGACGCTCCACTGACCTTTTCACTCGAGCACTATCAGAAAACCAAAATCTTCACTCGTATATGTGGGAACATCTCTGTACCTTTTTTTCATAATTTCTTGCTTCCCAGAGGATTCATAACTCAGCTGAGACTAAATAAAAGCTGGAATATCAACCTTATTAGGTCACATCCCAGTTATATAGAGCCAAAACAAAAACAAAACCTAAACTTAGACCAAACATTTTCAACCAATTACTCAGTATTTGAATTTTAGCTGCAAAGCGTTAGTTAGCGTCAGTTAGCGAGAAAGCTAATCTAAACCAGTGTGTGTGCTTTTAAGTGATTGCCACCTCAAACTTTGTTCCTTTTTCTAAAAACACTTTGGTTACTTTGGCTTGATTTATTCACGTTAAGGTCATTAGTATCGGTGGCATCTCGAGGTTCATGACATGTTTATTCTAGAGGCTTTGTCTCTCTCCTCACATGCAGTACTTTGTTGGTTATTACACACCCGTTTTTCAACATTGAAATCAAATTCCTTGCCACATCATGATTAAGATGCTGATAAAAAAAATCAAATTTGATGTTCACTGCTAAATTTGAATCCCTTAAGTGCGTTGGTTTATGACGAGATTTCTGCACAATTACATTCCTAAGCTTCAGCTGTTCTTGGTCTTCTGTTATAAAGAATGCAGACAAACCCCTCAAGCGGTTATTTATTGGACATCTTTTATTTTGGATGCGTGCTGGGAGGTCCGAGGTATGAGAGCAGGGTTCTGGTGCCTGGTTTCGTCTTCAGGGTGGAGGTCTCGGAGCTGGGCGTTGGAATATTGAGGTCTTGTAGAACAGAAATCTGGACACAGGAAATTACAAGATTAATACAGCGAAACTAATTTTATAGACATTTTTTTGGCACGATAAAGTTCTGCACCACAGGTTACGTTGGTCAAAATGTTCTGAAGGTTGAGTACACTCCAAATTGTGTATTGAGTATTGTTGTTGGCTGCAGCTTTGGTTTGAGCTCGGTCGAGGTCATAAAGTAGCAACTCTCTTTTTGTTGTCTCTTTTGGTTTTCCCCTCAGGCTCTTTTTCTCTTTTCTCGTCTGAAGCTGCAGCTGGGTGTCTGAGTGTGAGCATCACTTCACATCCAGGGCATGCCACCTCTTCTGCCCCTCAGCGACCTTGGCACAGCTGTGTGCAACCCGACTCCGCTAGATTACTGTACTGTCTGTTGTCTGTGTGTGTGTGTGTGTGTGTGTGTCTGTGTCTGTGTGGATGTCCATGTTGTTTGTTCAGCACATTGGAAAACACATTTTTGCAGCCAGCCAAATCAAACTTGGTCTCGTTTCATATCGGGGCTGAAAGGATTAGTTTGTTAGTCAGTTGGCAGAAAATGTAAAACGATGATAATCAGTTCATCGTTTCGTTGGTGTTTCTCTGATATGTGAGATTTGTTTTCGTTTTTTATGTCACAGTGGACTGAATAACTTTGGCTTTTGGACTGTTAGATCACAACAAGGTATTTGTAGAGATCATCACTGGCATGTTCACACTGCAAGCTGTAGAGGTAAATATAGAGATACATCACTCCAATCCCATTTCTACTCTTAACTCCTTTTTTTAAAATGTGACAAATTACAGTTCCCAGTGTGAACTGGTCACAGCTATTAAAAGGAAGAAGTCTAAACTCAGCATGCTTCTTGTATACTAGTGAACACAGACCGCTAAAGTGAGCCTTTATGTGTTTTTTACTTTTTCATGGAGCACGCTTTGTGGCTTCTACCTCTGCATGGAGGATTCATGTGAGAGCCAGGAGGGTTTGGATCATAAAACTGATTGAATCCATTAATTCAGAATTTGAGGTGTCTGTCAACGGCAGCACAGAATTGTGGCTGATGATCATCTAAAGCAGCGGTTCTCGACTGGTAAAGCCTCAAGACCCGCCAACAACTCCACCATGAAAGATCACAACCTAAAATTTCTGACGCTTTTCAACCAATCAGATTTATTTAATGAAAAAACTGTGCAGTTTGGACTTCAAACGTTGTAAAACACGTAATAGATCATAGAAATGGAACTAAGAAAAACATGTTCAAAAGGCGCTTTATAGACACATGACGTCCCTGACATCCAGCCACCACCATCGGACTGTGTCGTCCCGACAACCACCGCCGTCCTCATCCATGCACGTCCTGCTCCGGCCTCCACTTCAGCGACAAGGAAGTGAGGACAACAGGAACGAGAGGAATACAAAGGAGAAATCCTTCCTGCGTATTGTCCCATATACTCTGTTTGTAAAGCGCCTCGAGATAACACTTGTTATTTGGCGCTATACAAATAATGGTTGATTGATTGACATTTTCCATCCCTTAAAAAGACTCTGTGACCCACCAGTTGAGAACCACAGATTTAAAGTGACATGAACGTTTGTGTGCTTTCCAGTTTGACTGTTCAGATCAAGATCACAAAGTGAAGAAGTCTGAACAGTAACTGATTGAGTACAATGAATGAAAGACTTTGTTCAGACTTCAGGCTAATGAGAAGTTTAAGACAAACATTTTGTTCACTCTCTCATTCAGAAGAGATCAGATTGGATTTATGTTTCCGAACATCAACCAACCGATCTGCATGAGCCGCTGTGGTTATATTAGGAGTATGATGATGCAGCTTTCCATCCCAGACGCATTAGCAGTGGAGATCCTTAATTCAAATTATTGTGGTGTCGAGTCACTCTGAGAACTCTTTCACTACACCACAAACATCTCTGAAACAAGAAGCTGCTCTGCTGCAGACTCTCTGATGTATTTCTGTCACTCTGGATTTTGTTTCCCCTTTGTGTCTCCTTGCTAGTGACAAAAAAACCGACAACTTTGCTATCTGATTTTAGCAGCTGAGAGGCATCTGCAGAAATAACATTGGAATCATATTTCAATCCAGCTCAAAGTGGGGTTTAGATCTAATTTGCCAAAAGAGCATGTAATAGATCTTTATTTGCTGTGCAGACTTTCTAAAAATCCAATGCAAAAAAAACCCCAGAACTGCAAAAACTGCAGCTTACTTGTTGAGTCTCTTGATATGAAATGTATTATCTTAAATAGTAAGTACATGTCATTTAATGAGGCTTAACATGTACAAGTTGCTTGCTGCATTGGCAAATGTTTTTGCTCATTACAAATAATCCAGGCCTTGTTTTTTGTCTGGAAATGGAAATTAATTAAAGGTCACATCTCCTCCTCCTTTTAAACCAGTTTCAATAAGTCTCAGAGCTCCTCAAAACATGTCTGTGAAGTTTCTTGTCCTAAATCCACTCTGATCCTGTATTTGATCATGTCTATGAACCCCTCTATTTCAGCCCTGCTCAGAACAGGCTGTTTCTGCGTCTGTACCTTTAAATATGTAAATGAGCTGTGTCTGACCACGCCCCCTCTCTGGAAGGGCTTGGGTGTCTCGGTGCTTTCTCGCTCCATGTCCTATTGTTTACAGTGAGAAGGCAGACTCAGAGGGCAGAACAAACACCTAGCTGTGGGAGTGTCACCCACCTGGGGGAGGGGCTACTGCCCTTTGTGATGTCATGAAGGGAAAATCTCCAAACGGCCTGTTTGAGCACACATTTTCTGAAAAGAGGAGCAGGTAAAAGACGGAGAGGATGGACTTTTCTCATTATGGGGGGGTTTGTAGGCAGACTAGAGACACATGATGAAGTGGATTGTGACCTTTAAGCGTAGTGAGATCATTTAGGACTGGAAAGTCGACACAAACACTTGTTAAGATTTAAGTTTTTGCAGTGCTGCTGGTCAACGAGTTGGATCAAATCCAAATGGACGAGACCTGGTTCCTTTTGTTTATGCTTTTCAAACCGCCATGAACACCAGGTCTCACCTAAATTAGAGAACAAAAATCAGATTTAGGGAACTAACGCCTGCAGTCAGGACAAAAGCGTGTGAGGACATTTTGATGTGCCGTTTTGACTTTTCACAGCCTTAAGGTAAATCAGTCAATCAATCAGAAAAACACTCACCAACGTCACTAATCGTTAGTTGCAGCTCTAGTTGGTTTTCATTCAAACCCACTGACGACTTTTTGATGTTTGATTGGCAGCTGAATTTAACCTTTCAGTAAAAGCGTGGTGCAGACGCAGCTGCCCGTCATTTATAGCACATGGGAGGCAAAATGGCTTAATGACTGGTGTGGCCGCACCTTGTTGGATCCCCTGCTGTCACTTAAAGGTTATATTCATTAAGATGACCTGCTAGGCCGTACGTGTGCTCATAGCTAACCGTCACGCAGCAGCTGTGTGATTTATCGCTCTCCCGCAGGACGCTATGATGGCTGCCCTTTTTACTGTGCATGATCAAAATGATGAATCTCTCTCTCTCTGAGTCTCTGCATCGCTGACTGTTTGTCTCTGTCTGTCTCCCTCCAGTAAATATTGCCAACAGCCAGGAGTGGACGCTGAGCAGAGCCATCCCCGAGCTCAGGCTGGTGAGACGAGAATGCCAACACATGCAGCGTGCACACTCCTGAACCACAAACACAAGAACATGTTCAATTTCAACTTATCATATATGTGAAATTTAATAACAGGGATCTAGAGTGAACAAACTAAAGATTTGAATTCAGGTCCAACTGCTTTTTGATGCTCCGTAGGTTTAAATACCAAAGTTTTTAAAAAACAGATCTTCACACATTTTAACCCAAAGCAGCGGAGAGAGAGAGAGCGTTTCAAAAATACATTAGCAAGGTTTCAGTACAGACAACTGCACACTGTCTACGTATGTGTGCAATGTAGACAGTGTGCAGGAGTTTGGCTGCAGTATTGGTCACTAAAAACAAGAATTGTCTCAATATTTTTGTTGC
This sequence comes from Labrus mixtus, assembly GCF_963584025.1. Classification (NCBI taxonomy): domain Eukaryota; kingdom Metazoa; phylum Chordata; class Actinopteri; order Labriformes; family Labridae; genus Labrus; species Labrus mixtus. Next base: position 26,523,456 of record NC_083626.1, read on the forward strand.
CATGGTATTGAAAAATCGTTCAATCCCTAGTTTCTACTTTACGTCCTTTACATCTGACCTCCATATTTAGATAAACTAAAACGAGATGTAATCGAATGGCCTGAGCTGTCGATCTGCTGACGGAAAAAAAAAACTGAACTAAAAAAAAAAATGACAACACACCAGAAAGAGGAAGTAAAACATTTCGGCCGAGCTTATTTCTAATTCGGTCAGAGCTTTTTATATTTTGAAACATTACACTGAGATGTGTGTGAACTTCACGGTGCTGTATTTCCTTCCCTCTTCTCTCAGGGCATTCTAGGAAGTCTGAAAAGTGGCAAGTCAGCGCTGGTGAACAAATACATCACCGGCAGTTATGTCGCACTCGAGAAGTCGGATGGTGAGACAAGACGAGTACATCTTCTTTATTGTGTGACGTGTGTCCCTTTTTACTAGATCAAAGCTAGAAAAAAAAAATGTTTTAGCTTCATGATTTAATCCTAAATTTATTGTTTTGTGTCTCCTGTTGAATTATTCTATCACAGAGTAGATTTTATGAAGCTGCGTTATTTGGCTTCTTCCTGTCTCTGTCACACTGCAGCTAGCTTCTGAATCTCTTGTCTGTCATTGTCGCTGTCCTTGTCAGGCGGAAGATATAAAAAGGAAGTGCTGGTGGACGGACAGAGTCATCTATTACTGATCCGGGAGGAGCCTGGTCCACCTGATGCACAGGTGCTTCTTTGTGTGTGTGTGTGTGTGTGTGGGCGAGTGTGCCACAGAGAGAGAGAGAGAGAATATAGTAATTAGTATGCAGAACTGAAATATCTGCAGCCTTCATCATCAATCATCCTCCTCCTCTTCTCTCTCTTCAGTTCAGCAGCTGGGTTGACGCAGTGATCCTGGTCTTCAGTCTGGAGAACGAGGCCAGCTTCCAGGAGCTCTATCAGTACTACAGCCAGCTGAACGCACACCGCACAGACATCCCCGTCATTGTGGTGGGCACCCAAGGTCAGAGGAAAAAAATCACACACATGCAGATTTACATATCATGAGATTAAACCTAGTGTGATTTGAATAATAGTCAGAGGACAAGGCAAAGACAGTTCGGTCCCTGTTTTGAGATTCTGCATCAAAACGCAGAATCTGTGTGAGTGTGGGATCAAATTTGTTTTTTTACTGAGTTTTTATTGAATTTTTACATGTTATACAGCACAAAAAAAGGGGAAAAAAAGCACAGACTTACACATGAGAAACAAAAACAGTGCAGGAATGCATGCTAAAAAACAAAACAGGCAAGGTCAAAGAGTCACATTTTTGCATTATTACATCAAAACAGAAGGAGTCAGGTTTAGGAGTTAGTTCATTCCAGTCTGTACCCGTTTCTCTTGTGCATTCTTTCGTAAGGTCAATCTGCGTCCTCATATATCCAAAGATAGTTCCTCTTGTATATCCATACAGTTCCTTCATCAGTGTTTAGGCGATACCGGTGGGATCAAATATTTGCATCAGATATGTTCAGGTTTCCATTTGTAGGACAGCTTTAATGTCCACTAAGCGTTTCAGTGTGGTACGCTGGACGACAGTAGAGCAGAAGGGGCAGAATGCAATCCAGTTAAACATTGGGAGTTATTTAATGATGATTCATCTTTAAATCAAACGTCTCCTCCTTGAAACGTGAATAAATGGAGAAAGCAATCAGTCTTTAATAAAAGATAAAATATGCAGGACTGTTTTACAGTTTGTGATCTTGTTTTTTCTTTCCAGATAAAATCAGCAGCACAAACCCCCGTGTGATCGAGGATCAGAGAGCCCGACAGCTGTGCATTGACGTGCGTCACTCGCTGTTTTACGAGACCTGTGCCACCTACGGGTTCAACGTGGACCGAGTCTTCTCCGAGGGTGAGTGAGATCGTGTCTGTGTGAGTCACCACGAGGGAAACACGGCTGTTCAGTCAGTGATGTTGTAAACAAAACCTGTGACACATTCTGCTGATAGTCAGAGACGACTGAAACAGAGTCTGTGTGTGTTTTTTTTTAATCAGCCGCTCAGAAGATTGTAGCTCAGAAGAAGCAGGCGGCGCTGCAGGCCTGCAAGTCTCTGCCCAACTCTCCAAGTCATTCTGGAGGCTCCACACCTGGATCTGCAACGTTTCCTGGACAGGTATATCTCATCCAAACAGCTGCAGTTGTTTTTTTAATTCCGTTATACTCGACATTTTGACCCTTTAACCAAAAGGGTCAAAAACAAAACAACATTATAAACCTGTTACTATTCTTTTTTTATTTTTT
>NC_083626.1:26533223-26548223 GCF_963584025.1 Labrus mixtus
TGCACAAGCAGCGCAGGAACATGTACCAATTCCCTCTTCAGCAACAATGTAGGAACAAAAAAAGAAAACGTCTTTTTTCATCTTACATAAGCAGCAGAAAAAAAATCTTTTGTTTCATCCTTTCTCGAGAGTGTTCTATTAATACTGAGCGTTCGGCGTTTGTTGTCGAGCCGCTCTTCACACTTTGAAGAGATCGTCTCTGCCGCGTCGACTCTAAATTTAGGTAGATTTGCGGCTGACCTTGGGTTTGTGTGTTTTTTTTCGACAGAGCATCCTGTGGAAGAGGAGTGGGAGCTCTCTGAATAAGGAGTGGAAGAAGAAATACGTGACCCTGTCCAACAATGGCACGCTGTCCTACCACTCCAGCTCCAGTGTAAGAGAACACCGCCGACCGATCAATACGGCAGTAAAAACACGAGACAAGATTTAGCACTCCCTCATGATATCTGCAGCTTTTTACATTTCACTGCAGTTTCAGCCTCGATGGTTTCAGCGCAGGGCTGTCTTTAACAAACCTATAATTGCTTTGAAACTGCAGCTTACTATTGATTTTTCTTTTCTGTGATTTAACATTTTGAGTCTCTGAACAGGAACCTTAATGTAGCTCAAAGAAAAAGATAAATCAAAAAGACATTAAAGGAAGGATTTAAAAGAGCATCTTCATGACTTATAGTGGACAAGCAGCGTTCACTTGTTAAAGGCTTTATATGTGATTTTTTTGATCCAGCAGATGTCGCCCTTGAGCACCAGCATGAAACCAAAACAACTCGCGCTGCATTGTTGTGTTAGCATGCTAATGCTAGCGATCTTTATTATGCTCGTATCTTCACACTGCATGTAAATTTACCTGAAATGAGCGTGATCTAGAAACACAGTTAAGCAGTGAGTACAGTATGTTATTCTTCTTTTCTCTAGTCCCTCAATTAAACAACTTTTATACGCGAGGGGAGGAGTCAGCCGGCCGTCCGGGCGATGTAAACAAAGTGAAGATAGGACTCTGAAAACTCTGAAAACATCACAGACAGTGGGACTCGGGTGTTACACCCATTGTAGACAGTCATGACTCACAGAGTTATTTTCAGAGGAGATACTTGATTTCTATTATATTTAAGTGTGAAAAATCTCATATAAAGCCTTTAAGCCCCTCCCCCAGACAATTATTGTCCAATCACAGCTTAGCAACTGTAGCCAAGAATGTCAGGACTGCCGAAGCTTCTTCGCTGCATTTTGAAGTGATAGGCAGGATGAGGAGAAGTCTGTTCTGTTGTTCCCTCACAGGAACATAGAGGTGGGAAAAAAATGTGATTTATGTAAAAATTTAAATTCTTATCTTCTGAGATTTTAAATCATAAATTCTAAAAATCTGTTTGTTTTTTGGGCTCATCAGTCACTCCCTGCTAAGTGCTAATGCTAGCTCTTTAACTCAGTAGAAAGACAAACGGAGCAGCAAGACATTCAGCCGGTCTCACAGATGACTGGAGTAGATCCTGAAGTATGGACTTATTCAAAAACAGATTTTGAATCTAGAATCGTTTTGAATCGAAAATAGATTCTGAATCGAATCGTGACCCCAAGAATCGAATCCAATCGTGAGACACCCAAAGATTCCCAGCCCTACAGGGACGGCGTCTGAGCCTCTATTAGCGATAATCTCCTCCTCTCTCTGGGTTTTCTTTGTCTGATTAAATATTCATCTGAATACTCTCTTTCATTTAAAATATAAAACAGATAGTTCCTCTGTTATGAGACCAAACTGTGCTAAAACTCTGCTAGAAGATATTTTCTTCTCTTCCACTATGAGTGACTCACACAGTGTAAAAATAAACACTCTAACACTGTGTGTGATATTTTGGGGGCTTTCAGGACTACACACAGAACATCCACGGGAAGGATATCGACCTGCTGCGCGTGACGGTTAAAGTTCCTGGAAAACGTCCCCCGAGAGCCGTCGCCCCCGTGGGCCCCTCGCCCGTCCCCCCCGGCTCTGTACCCGGAGTCAACGGGCTGAGCAAAGAGCCGACGGCTGCTGATAACACCAGCACAGGTACAGCTGCTCCTCGTGTACATACACAGAGCATTATCAGATCTGTTCTGTCGTTTATGAATGTCACTGAGGCGGCGACATTTTAGTGAAAGGACAAAACTGGCAGGATTTTTAACTTGATGCACAGAAACTGACAAAGTGTGAGCCTGTCTCTGATACCGTCTGGACTTCTCTAACTGTCTGGTAACTTTATTTGTACATGTAGGTAGACTGACATCCATCATGACACACAGATAACTAAACAGATGAAGCATTAGAGAGACGGTGAACTATTTAAAACCGACTAAAACATGGTTTAAAAAAAAAACTCCCCTGTGTTGCAGCCAATTTGACATTCAATCCCTGAATTTAAAGTTTGGTGTATGTTCTCTTCAGAGCGAGGGGTTAGGGTTGGAAACCTGAGCAGAGTTTTTCAGCCTTACAACCCGACCCACACCATGAACGGTGACGACTTCTTGCACAAAATGCACATGCATGCTCTTTGACATAAACACTGCAAAGGCAAGCGATAGCAAGTTTATATATAAAGCACATTTCATTACAGATAAGCTCAATGTGCTTTACATTCAGGTTAAAAACAGAATACAAAAGAAAGAAAGTGTTTCCGCTGTCATTAATAGTTTATACACACGACAAAGCAAACATCAGTTACCACAAAAGTGATCATAAATACACACACACACACACACACACACACACACACACACAAAAATAACTATTCATATGCTTTTTAGAACAGAGTTGAGTTTTGTTTTAAAAGTAGAAGCAGTAGTAAAGGACCTCAGGTCAGCAGGGAGTTTGTTTGGACCTCAGTAACTAAAAGCCCCCTCTCCGGACTTTGATCTGATTCTGTGTTCGGTTAAAAGACCTTCACCTGACGACCTGAGGGTCCGGGTTGGGTTCTAGAGCTTACAGTAAAATTATTTATGACAACAGGTGACGGAAAATAAACATTTTTAATACTTAAAGATGTCAATAAAAGATATAAGTAGGTCTAATGTCCCGTACAACATACTTCACAAAATAAATGTTTTATTTCTTGGCTCTTCAGTTCCTCAGTTGTGTCCAGCCACCCTCTCTGTGGTGGACGACCGCTCGTCTGGAGGTCTGTCGCCTCAGGGCGGAGAGCGAGCTCTTCAGCGCTGCTCCTCCTCGCTGTCCACTAAAGCACAAAGTGTCGGTGCGTACTTTAAAAAAGATCAAACTCTCTTCCCACTCTTCGTCTGCAGCTCCTCTAACCGCACACACACACACACACACAGTATGATACATGTTGATTCATGATGTTTGTGTCTGTCATGTTAAGATGCCCTCGAGGGGGCCGCCAGTCCTTTTGGCGGGAAAGACCCCAGCCAGGCGTCCCCCATGAGCGACAGGAAGAAGAACAGGAGGAAGAAGAGCATGAATCAGAAAGGAGACACGGCCGTCGGACAGGCTGAAGGTGACGGAGATTAAAGTTCCTAAAGATACGACAACTATCAGTGCTAATGTGATAAAGACTTTTATATGTTGTCTGTAGAAAATTATATTTACTCGGATACTCTGGTCGTGAATATCTGAAAAAGTAGTGCAGTTATGCAAATACATGTTTTCCTTCCCTTTTCCTTTTCATCACTTAGATTTGAGTATTGACAGACAGTACATAAACGTTACTCTAGATTAGATTGGAGGTCTTTCTATAAGAATTGTTTGTTGATGGTCTGACTCGACTGACCCGATACACTAAAGCAGTGCTTCCCAAAGTGTGAGCCGCGGCCCCCTGGTGGGCTGTGTGGGTACTGCAGGTGGGCCGCGAAAAGCACCTCCACCAAGTATAAAAATAAAAGAAATATCACAATAATGATGATTCACCGCGAGCCAACCCTTTAAGTGATTAGTAAGACCTGTCAGGACTATTCATGGACATAATGTTTAGGAAACCTTTCTGTCTATCTTGACATAATATCATGTTGTAATGTCCAATATTTTACCCTTACTGAAAGTTATAGCTGTAGTCATAAAAAATGTTTTATAACAGGCCCCGGAGTCATTTTGTTTTTCAAAGCGGGCCGCAGCAGTCTTAAGTTTGGGAAATCTGCACTAAAGGAATCCTAACCTTAAAACGTGTAGAGCACCTCAAAAAAAGCAAAACTAGCCCAGCCCGAGAGCGAGACAATTTTTGGGTCGCTAAAACATCAGGAAATATCAAAGGAATATCCAATAATGATTTTGGTATCGGATCATAAATCCTTCTTTTAGACACTGCAGCATTTGGATCCAAAACATCTGGTTACATACAGTATCCACATCATTTACACACTTCTTCTCCTGGTTTTCCTTTTCTTACAGAAACAAAAACTATTTCTTTGACATTTTGGGTTTGCTTAAAAATCAGAAAATATCAAAAGAATATCTAATAATGATTGTTGTATTGGATCATAAAGCCTTCCTTTAGAGTCTGCAGCTTGATTGTTGTCGTCAGCATTTGGAGTTAAACAATGTGTGCACATATCCACATGATTTACATACTCCTCCTCAGTGTTCCTCTTTCTCCTGCCTCTATCAGTCTGCCCGTGTCTCCTGTCTGAGGATTACTGAGCATCTTTCTCTGAATATTTCTTAACTTGTCTTCTTCTTCACTCTCTCTCTGTTTCTCTTTTTCCCTCGTCCCTGTGCTTATCTCTCGCTCTGCAGCCAAACGCAAAATGTGGAAGTTAAAGAGCTTTGGTAGCTTGAGAAACATTAATAAGACAGGTAACAAACGGAGGCTGACGGAGCATCACCCCTCCTCTCTGTTTCTTCTTTTTTCACGTCTGTGCTCCCGACATCCCTTTCCTGAGTTTGTCATGCGACTTGTTTGTGTTGTAATAACAAAGATTTTTCACTTCTCACCTTCCATCAAACTACTACTCTGTGTTGTTTTTGCTTTTTTATTTTAGAGCATCTTTCACATAAATCCATAACACCACCTTTATATTTATATATTTTATATATTCACTAACATGTCTATTTAACATGCATCCCTTTGACTTTGATGTGCTTCACTTTCACTCTCAGAAGAGGAGAATGCAGACTTTATCGTCGTGTCGTTCACCGGCCAGACGTGGCACTTTGAGGCCCAGAGTCAGGAGGACCGGGACTCGTGGGTGTCAGCGATAGAGAGCCAGATCCTGGCCAGCCTGCAGTCCTGTGAGAGCGGCAGGAACAAGGTACACACACATTAAAGACCCCTGAATAACATTTTTTTTTTTTAAATTAGCGTTTGTTTGTTTTAATTTGAGACCCTGAACGGGAAAAATGGGGCTCAGTTAGTTTAGTTTAGTTTATTTGCACATTTTTTGAAAGAAGAGTCAAACAAAATTAAAACAAATAAAAAATAAAACATGTGCAGGTGAGGTAGAAACCCACGAGGGTTTATCTCAAAACCTCACCTTAAGAGATTAAACAAAGTTAAAATAAAATACAGTAAAAATACTAAAGTAAGAATATTTACTATCACAAATAAAATGTACCCAATTTGAAAATTACAAACAAACATTGAAAACATAAAAACAGGACGTACAGTATGTAGACAATATAACAAAAATCAGGACAATTCACTACAAATCTTTCTGACATCAACGCATTTCTGAGTCTCAATTTGTATCTAGAAAAAGACAAAAAATCGTTAAGTAAATAAAGATGCGTGTGTATCTTATTGAGTCCTCGAGATGTACGACACATTGGGAGGTAGAGGTTATTGGTTTGTCTAGTTGAGTAAAAGTTCACTTGAGAATTAAAAATTAAAAATGCTTTAAAGCTTTCTGGCCAGTTTGCACTCATGTATTTAACTTTAAAAATAAAACTACTTATTTGAAGAATATTAAATATCAAAGATTGTCAATGTGTTACACTTCAGAAAAAGAGTTGGTAGAGTCGTCGCCTCTCAACCGGAAGGTCGGGGGGTTCGATCCCCAGCTGAGCAACATGTCCGATGTGTCCTTGGGCAAGACACTTAACCCCGCATTGCTCCCGCTGCCTCGGTGGCGGTGTGTGCATGTGATTAGTGTTGTACTTACTCTCTGATGTACGTCGCTAAGTGAATTGTAGAATTGTAGAAAAGCGGTGAAGATAATGAATGAAAGTGTAGGAGCCAATTTAGTGTGTGTGTATTTATTTATTGTATTTCAATGGGTTTTGTTTATATGTTTATTTATTTACTTAATTTGGACACTAGGTGGGGATAATTGATCATTTGGGTTAATTGGTCAGGTGGTTGGTTTCGTGTTTATATGTCACAGGTGAACAGGAAACGAGGGCATAGGTGGTGGGAACATACGTAACACAACGTAATCTAAGTAGGTTATTTAACATAACAAAAGAACGACAACCAACGGTATAATCTCAGAAATAACAACTCATCATATCATCATCACAGTTTGTCTCCGCTTCGTATGTGACAATAAACTGGAACATCAGAAAGTACTTTAATTTTGGACATTTGTTTATTTTTTACGCGTCAAGAACTTTCCATACACGTATGCAAGTGACTAAAAGCAAGAGAAGAAATTTGGACATTAGATAGTCACTAGAGAAAGTTTTGAATATGTGATTGTTCCCAGCACATTTAGTTTATATCTAAAGGAAGCCCACTAACACAGTCCTGAAGAACCAGGCTTGTTTGGGTTTTTTTTTGTTTGTTTTTTTTCAGAGTTGGCAGCAGAAATGTTTTTGCGGCAAAATGAATAAATCCTGAAATGAAATGTCATCTTATTCCTGCTATCTGAAGCTCCACATATTTATTTAAGCCGTATGTGGGTATTTCATTTCTCCTCCTTGATGTCAAACCTGAAGGTGCTTATTTAGTGTTTGTGTTTGTTTGTGTCATGCTGCAGGCTCGGCGGAGCAGCCAGAGCGAGGCTGTAGCGCTGCAGGCCATCCGCAACGCCAAGGGCAACGGTCTGTGTGTGGACTGCGAGGCGCCCAGTGAGTACTGAAACGTCGGCGTCTTTGCCCTCCGGCTGCGGATCCAATCTGGAGAATAATTCAGCTTTTCGAGCTTTCAAACACAGCCTGTGGTCGTGTCATTGTTCACATCCAACGCCGTCTCTCCTCTCGCCCCCCCGCAGATCCCACCTGGGCCAGCCTCAACCTGGGCGCGCTGATCTGCATCGAGTGCTCGGGGATCCATCGAAACCTGGGGACTCACCTGTCTCGGGTCCGCTCCCTGGACCTGGACGACTGGCCCGGCGAGCTCACTCAGGTCCTGGCTGCCATCGGAAACTTCATGGCCAACAGCATCTGGGAGAGCTGCACGCAGGGCAGAACCAAACCCGCGCCCAATGCGACCCGGTGAGTAGAAACACATCACAGCAGTTATTTTAATCCATTATTGATAAATGCATTTCCCTCCCTTCTGATGTCTCCCTTGTGTCTGTTTCTAAAGGGAGGAGAGGGAGTCGTGGATCCGCGCTAAGTACGAGCAGCGGGCGTTTGTGGCGGCTCTTCAGCCGGTCTCGGGGCCTCAGCAGGACGGCATGCCGGAGTGGCTCCTCTCTGCGGTGACCGAGAGAGATCTGCCCAGACTGCTGCTGCTTCTGGCCCACAGCACCAAGGACCAGATCAACGCTCGCCAAACGGGGTCCACTTCGCCGCCTCACACCGCCCTGCACGCTGCATGTCAGCTGGGAGACGCCGTCATGACCCAGCTGCTCGTCTGGGTGGGTGTCTCCTTTCTCTTAATTACACATAATAGCAGAATAATTGCAAGACTCCTCCCTCAAACGGTCAAACATTGGAGCACTTTCTCTGCAGAAAGAGGGGGGGGGGTATGATGCTCGCAGTATATTTAACAATTTTAGCTCTTCCAAAGATTTTTTCATATTCAAGTAACATGACATTAATTAAACTGAAATGATTTACAAAAGAACACAGGAAGCTTTCACCTTGGAGGGGTAGAGAAAGAAAATAAGAAAATTAAATACAGAGCAGGTTAACGGATGAAAGAAAATTACAAAAATGAGGAAATAACACCCCATGTACTCCAATAAATCAAATAAAATCAGGTCTTATAGGTTTGACATATTCAGTCCATTTGGTCCATATCCTGTAAAATCCTTCTGGACTTTGAGGGAAAGTGAGAGCCTTTCCATAACATATATTTCATATATTATGTCTATCCACTCATCAATAGTTGGTGGGTTAGGTAGGTGGGTTTTTTTACTTGCTGTCAAAAGAATTTGTGCCAGTTTCTTATCATTTATATTCCATCCATCGTATTTGTATTGTTGGTTCTCGGCTTCACCCTCTGTGGACTCTTTGCTCCTGATACAACACAACGAGAGCAGAACCGATAAAAGCTCAGAAAGTTTCTGTTTCAAGAAAGATGTAAACAGTGAAGGAGGTTTATTTAAGCACTGATTATAGATATCAATTCAAGGATCTTTAAGGGAAATATTTTACTTTTCCCTCAAATCGATGATTTTCTGTCAACATTTTAAAAGCCTTCCTGTCCAGCAAAAACTGAATCTCCCAATGTTGACGTTTGGAATTAACATATTTCTAACAAACTGTGGAGTGTTAGGAAGCCGTTAACTTATACATTGTCCTCTAACAGCGTTTACTTTCTCACTGTTTCCTTCTGTTGCTAGGTTAAGAAAGTTTTCTCACAACTCATCCACTTCCCTTGATAGTACTCATTAAATCTGTTTTAAAGACATATTATTAAAAAAAATTAACTTCAACAGTGTTTGTGAACATATATATATATATCTGTGTAACCTGAGAGTCCACTGACACACAACGTGTGAAATAAACTCATCCAGTCATTTGTTTAGTCTTCATAAGTCTAACAACACTGTAATTCTGTGTTTTTGCACTAAATGTTTTTGGATAGGAAAACTGCAAAGCACGCAGACCCTCAAACTAGGGCCCGACCGATTTGAACATTTTTGGGGGCCGATACTGATACCGATATTGGGGAGAAAAAAAATCTTTACCGATATATTGGCCGATATATTTCTTAGATCTATCTTTGATCCGTAGACATTGATAAAGATTTACACAGTTATTGTGTTGATCCCTCAAATGCATTTATCAAACACGTGTGGAAAAGATTTATAATGAAGACAACATGGTCACTCAACTGGAAAGTAACTGAGCGTGTGCGTGCATCAGTTACACTCTGCAGAGTGATGATGTTTGTTGTAGTCTGTGTAGCGCCCTCTGCTGGTGAAAGAAAACTGCTAGTGTAGTACAATGAAACTCAAATTAAATGCTCTCTGACTGGTGAATAAATCGAGTGATATCGGCACATATCTGTGATAAAATTAGCCGATATCGATAGTCACTGGATACGCTGCTATCGGCCGATATTATCGGTCGGGCTCGAACTAAAACACTCCTTTGAGCTTCACTTTCAGCCATTTTAACACTTTTACATGAAATCAGAAACATGCAGAAGTTAATATACAAACATGGCCGTGTGCTTGTATGTTTTTTTAAAGAATCAGTTGTAAATTATATCAGATGAAGAAAGTCGTCAGATCTAATGTGATTCAGATGTTTTCTGTGTAGCTGCTGTGTTTAGTACCGTACAAATGTTTCTAGAGAAATGTCAGCTTCACACAGACACTCACATAAAGGTTTAAGTATAGGCAGCGTCATATCAACTCGTAAACTGAAAGATTTTGATAAATAATCTGAACTATCTCCCTGCTCCCACAGTATGGGATCGATGTGAAAGTGAAAGACGCCCAGGGCCAGACGGCGTTGAGGTTGGCCAGGAACACGGGGAGCAAAGGCTGCATCGACATCCTGCTCCAACACGGCTGCCCCAACGAGACGTCCCCTCCGACCGCCACGCCCGTCCTCTCGCGCCGCTCCAGCACCGCCAGCCTCGGCCGAACCGGCTCCAGGAAACGGTAGCGAAGAAGAATGCCCGCAACACGCAGGAAGCAAACCGGCAACTACTGGAGGGAGTTTTGTCGTTTCGAAAACAGCGGACTTTTAAGAAACATGGCAGGACTTTGTCAGAGAAAAAACAAATGTTTCTGAAGACTGAACAACATATCAAACAACTTAAAAAGCAATATCCACTGAATTTGTTGATAACAGACATATTGCTGACATGCTGTGTTGTCGTTGACCTCATTTTAAACATGACTCATGTAGAAGTTTGTAGCTCCTGTCGTTTTAGAGCAGCCACTCGACCTGCTGCAGTTTCACTTCCTCTCCTCGATGAAGTGCAATAATCCAGCTGTGGCAACAAGTTTCAGAGCGAGGCGGTGTCTGAGTGTAATACACGGAGAGGGCGCTGCTTTTATCCACATATCGGTTGTGACTGGACCAAAACAGCGATTTCTTTTCTCGGGCTTACAAAATCCAACCTAACAGTATGTCATGTTGTTCCTTGTGTGTGCGTGTCGCAGCAGTATAAAGGTCCGATATAAAACGTTTTCAGTGAAGAATCAGCCGAGATTATTCTGCTTAGACTAGAAAAAACCGAGTGGGTTGGGAATATGAAATATGTCAGTGTTACTCTCACGGGTCAAAGATAATGGCGTTTTAAAAAAATGATGTAAATGTAACTATACTACATACTTAATGTTCAACTCTGTAACTTAAGACACGACCGCAAAATCAAAGACTCGATTTTTGTAAATGATTTCTACTGGTAGTTTTGGAGATGCGTCAAGTTTGTTTCTCATTTGTCTCATCATTTCTTATTCTCCTTTTTGTGTCATGAAGAAGCATAAACCTGTGAACAGATGCTTTGACATATCGTAAACATGTGGCTGTTTGTTCCAAGTTTTTCTTTAGGATGGGCCGGACGACAGCAGAGAGACGAGGACATTGTTCATGTTCCTGTTGATGAGTTTACAGTGAAGTATGAAGAGTCGCGGTGTGTCGTCGTTAACTTCTGACACTTTGTGGGTCGTGTGAATCCTTCATGAGCAAAAAGAAATGGTTACTGGAACAAAATAAAGTTTTTTTAATTAGCATTATTAGGATGTTTTGTTTTGTTTCTGTCTGTGTCCACCTTCTGTACATCACACTACAAGACATATAAGATACGATTAAAGGACCAATCAGTGAGATGTGTAGAGAGTGAGATGATAAAGGTATCTTACTATCTGATCATTAAGGAAACATGTTGAAGTGCTGGCTTCTCTGACAACAATGCAGCAGCCAGTATGTCCTCCTTCTAACTTTAGATTCTGCTCCTGAATGCTCTGGATTTGTTTGGACCAGAGAAGGTAGGCGGTTTTAAGGCGACCCCCCCCACACAGCCGTTTTGGACGCCCCTCAGTTTGCCTGATATGAGAGCAGTTATCAGGTCAACAGGTGTTGCAGCGATGGAAGTGGGCAAGAGAAGTGGTTCAGATAGAAGTGATTGTACCCGACCTAAAAAGCCTCTGCATGTTTCTAATAAGCTCCACGAGCAGAAACGTGCTCAAACTAGGATCAATATTGGAGATGCTTTTGAAAAATGGAGAGAGGTTAGAACACAGAAAGGTTTACAGACCCATGCAGAGCTGGATAAACACTGAAGCTTCAGAGTCCACCACATGGTGACCTGAGTGAGCATCCACTCTACAGAGGAGGGGGGGGGGGGGGGGGGGGTAGGTCTCAAAGCCGGGCCGCCATTTTGGAGGACTATAGCTTCCGACTTAAACACTAGGCCATCTGCGCCCCCTGCATAGTAAACTTTTAAAGACAAATTTAAAGCTTGCATGTAAACCACATAAAGTTCATGGTTCATCTTCTGATAAAAATTTGACATTTTATGCAGAATTTCTATATTTTTTTTTTATTCTTGCCCTCCTTCCTGCTGGTGTTGTTTTGAACAGTATCTCTACGTAGCTGCCTTCCTTTAAAAAAAAAATGAGGCTAATAGTCTTTGGATTAAAATAATTGTTTTTTTGATGGTCAGGGATATCTTTTAATTAATTTTACATGTTTATAGTAAGCCTACTTGCAGTTTTACAAATATTACAAACATCCTTTAAAAGGCCTCAACTTTACTTTAAACCAAATTTCACATTTCTCGATTTTTTTTGTATCAAAACTACAGAATTGTCCCTATATTTTATTTTGCAAATGTTTCAGTGAAAAGTACATTTTTTTAATTATTTTTTTAGATTTTCTCTCATGAATTTTGATTTCTCAGGATAACATCGTTGGTTTTCCCTCCATAACGAGTCTAATTTCTCAGCCTGATTTTTAATTAAAGCTTTTATGTGCTTGGCATGCTCTCCAACAGTCTTTCACTTTGCTGTTTGGTGATTCTTGTGATCACCATGTCAGTACCTCATTAAGTAAGTAATTAAGTAAAACTTTATGTAGCACTCAGTTACAAAGTGCTTCACAAATAAAATAAATATTAAGCAGAAAAAAAACAGATGAATAAATCACAGTGTCAAAAAAAATGTTACATAATGCTACATAAGAATAAAAAAGAAGAAGTAGAGATTGTTGTTTTTGGATCACCTTCCCTGCAGCGCCTCATTGAGCCTGCAGGGGGCGAACTTTCTGACACATTTGTTGACATACGTCATCAACATGCGACGGAGCAGCAAAAGGGTTGTAATAATAACGTTTATAATCCGTGGACGACCACCGGAAAACAGAAACAGAAAACAGAAGACTATCCGTCCCCCCTGTAAAACATCTTTCAATGGGTAAGTGACGAGAATGAAGCAACAAAACGAGTTTATAATCACGGAGGAGAATTATGTCACTAATAAATGTGTAAAATGTGTTTAAATGTTTGTGAGCAGCAGATGTTAGCTTCGTGTTGGACTGATGAGAATAAATAAAACAACTCAAAGTAATAAACAAGAAGCAACAAAAACTATTAAAGGAAACAAACAAATAAACGGGAAAAAGCTTTAATGGTTTAGTTTGAATAAGAGAGGAGAGAGTTCACATTTTATCAACATTACTGAGATTTAAATCTTTATTTCTTTTAAGAAAAGTTTAAATCTATTCAAACATCAAACATGTCTCTTCTCATTTATAATTCATTTGATTTATAGTATTAGAAACTGCAGAGCCTCGTTTTATGGAAAGCTTGTTGCTTGTTGCATACTCAATCCTTTTTTATAATAATAATTTAATCATATATTAATACAGAGCTTTTCTAAATTCAATTCAAAACCTTTATTTGAACTCAAAAGATGCTGAAGTTTCCTTCATTCACAGTTTAAAAGCAGAGACACAAATAAAAGCGAGTATAAAAGAAAAATCAGCAAAAAAGAAAACAGTTATATATCCAGAAAACAGATAAAAACAGTTATAAATTGATGCACAATGATCCATTACTTTGGCCTTAAAGGTCTTAAAACGTGTTGGATTACATTCCAGGAATCAGGAGCATCGAATGAAAAAGAAATCTTAACAAGATCTGAATAAACTCGGGGGGACATTAAGTACCAGCCGATCACAGGAACGAGTGAAATACTTTCCACACTTCCATCAATGAAACACTCAAAGACAACTTATGATGTAATGGAGGGGACAAAGTGATCTCCCAAACTCTGTTCTGCCTTTTGAAGGAAGAAAACAAGACGCATTACAAGAGACGTGAGAACAGAGCTGTGTCTTCATGTTCGACTGAGAGAAAGAAAGAAAGACAAAAGGATTTGTTTTTGTATCAAAACTACAGAATTGTCCATATATTATATATAATAATATATATATATATATATATTTTATTTTGCAAATGTTTCAGTGAAAAGTACATTTTTTTAAATTCTTTTTTTTTTTAGATTTTCTCTCATTAATTTTGATTTCTCAGGATAACATCGTTGGTTTTCCCTCCATAACGAGTCTAATTTCTCAGCCTGACAGCAAAGCATTCAAACAAAGGAACAAACATCAACACGATCAGTTAACAGCAGATCTGTGAAGGTGAGATTTGTCCCCGCTCACAGAGATAAACTTAAAAACATAAACCTTGCACACATACAAAGCCACGCGCCCGATCAGGCAAACTGACGAGTCAGTGAAAGAAAGTAAATGAACTCTGACAAAAACGTATACGGTCAAAAGTTTACAATCTTCACATACTGAGAAATGTGACTGAGAGTTGTCCCTTGAGCTGTTTTCTGTTTTCTTCCTGCAGTTGGTCTGTAGCGGACCGGGAGCTGCAGCAGCAGGGATGAGGATCCGGCTGCAGGGTCCTGGCCACGCTGCCAGCGTTCTCTCCGAGCTCAACCTCTGCAGACAGTCGCGTCAGTACTGCGACGTGTTCCTGCAGGTCGGAAACCGCACGTTCCCGGCACACCGCGCCGTCCTCGCCTGCGCCGGGTCGTACTTCCGCAACCTGTTTGCCAGAGCGTCGGCGTCGTCGGCCTTCTCGCTGGAGTTCATCTCCCCGGCCAACTTCGAGAAGGTGCTGACGTTCGTGTACACGGGCGAGATCCTGACCGACCTCATCGATGTCGGCGTGCTGTACGAGCTGGCCGAGAGGCTCGGGGTGAGCGAGCTGGTGAGAGCCTGTCACGCCACCTTCCCCGACCTGCAGGCGTCTGTGTCTGCGAACTGTAAAGCCGGCAGCTCCGAAGAACTGACCCCGGACTCCGGCATGGTCCCTGCTGCGGTCTCCTCAGTGACTGCTGCTGGTTCGGTTTCTCTCTCTGCATCGTCCATGTGCTCCTCGGCCGCCTCCTGCTCCTCTCTCTCTTCATCGGCCGGTCCGTCTGCTGCCCCGACCCCCGCCTCGCCTCTCTTCCAAGCCACCAGGACTGCGAGGTCCTGCCGTGATGCTCAATCCGGGGTTCTTCCTCGGGCCCTGAAGGCGGAGGACGTCCAGTCTCTCGTTGGATACGGGCAGATGTCTGCAGATCATCAGCTCCCCGCAGGACAAAACCTCTTGACCAGGAGTCAGGGTGACGGCGTGCTGCCTCCCGGGCCTGCGCTCCAGCTGAAGACGGAGCAGGGGCTTGAGGACGAGGAGGCGGGAGGACGCTGTGAGGAAGTAGACGGAGACAGAC